>NC_092088.1:61047903-61240403 GCF_045679555.1 Salvelinus alpinus | reverse complement strand
ACGGTTCTGACCTAGAATATGTGGACAACTACAAACACCTAGGTGTTTGGTTAGACTGTAAACTCTCCTTCTCCTTACGCATCTCCAATCCAAAATTAAATCTAGAACCAGCTTCCTATTTCGCAACAAAGCATTCACTCATGCCGCCAAACATATCCTCGTAAAACTGACTATCCTACCGATCCTCGACTTCGGCGATGTAATTTACAAAATAGCCCCGAACACTCTATTCAGCCAACTGGATGTAGTCTATCACAGTGCCATCCATTTTATCACCAAAGCCCCATATACTACCCACCACTGTGACCTCTATGCTCTCGTTGGCTGGCCCTCACTACATATCTGTCGCCAAACTCTCTGGCTCCAGGTCATCTATAAGTCTTTGCTAGGTAAAGCCCTGCCTTATCTCAGCTCACTGGTCACCAAAGCAACACCCACCCTCAGCACGGGCTCCAGCAGGTATATTGCACTGGTCATCCCCAAAGCCAACACTTCCTTTGGCCACCTCTCCTTCCAGTTCTCTAATGCCAATGACTGGAACGAATTGCAAAAATCTCTGAAGCTGGAGTCTTATATCTCCCTCTCTAACTTTAAGCATCAGCTGTCAGAGCAGCTTACCAATCACTGTAAAACTACACAGCCAATCTGTAAATAGCACACCCGACTACCTCATCCCCATATTATTACTTATTAATTATTACTCCCCATATTATTACCCTCTTGCACCCCAGTATCTCTACTTACACATCATCATCTGCACATCTATCACTCCAGTATTAATGCTAAATTGTAATTATTTTCACCTCTATGGCCTATTTATTGCCTAACCCCTTAACTCTTCTACATTTGCACACACTGTATATATATCTCTATTTTTCTTTTCTTATGTGTTATTGACTGTACGTTTGTTTATGTGTAACTCTGTGTTGTTGTTTTTATCGCACTGCTATGCTTTATCTTGGCCAGGTTGCAGTTGTAAATGTGAACTTGTTCTCAACTGGTCTACCTGGTTAAATAAAGGGGAAATAATAATAAATTAAAAAAGGGGGCAACTCTGCAGAGTTGCAGAGACAGAAGTGATGAACACACACACACACACACACACACACATGCACCACCAGTAGAGTATTTTATCTAGCCGCCTCTTAAGAGGTGCTCCCAATAACCATGGAGACAGCGGGCCTCACCATAACAACCACAGAAAGGAAACTGCTCTTAAGAGGTGCTCCCAATAACCACGGAGACAGCGGGCCTCCCCATAACAACCACAGAAAGGAAACTGCTCTTAAGAGGTGCTCCCAATAACCACGGAGACAGCGGGCCTCCCCATAACAACCACAGAAAGGAAACTGCTCTTAAGAGGTGCTCCCAATAACCACGGAGACAGCGGGCCTCCCCATAACAACCACAGAAAGGAAACTGCTCTTAAGAGGTGCTCCCAATAACCACGGAGACAGCGGGCCTCCCCATAACAACCACAGAAAGGAAACTGCTCTTAAAAGGTGCTCCCAATAACCACGGAGACAGTGGGCCTCCCCATAACAACCACAGAAAGGAAACTGCTCTTAAGAGGTGCTCCCAATAACCACGGAGACAGCGGGCCTCCCCATAACAACCACAGAAAGGAAACTGCTCTTAAAGCTGGAATCCATACATGGTGAAACTGCCACGTCTGTTTGCAATATTACAACAATGAAGAAGTTACTTCAAACAACAAACACAGTTTGTCCCCCTTGGACATCATTGTTAGGTAACGTGTGATAGAACAGCAGAGTATATACTGAGATCATTTTATTTTTACTATGCTGGATGCTCCTCTCCTCCATTTCATCAACAAAACTAAAACAATAACAAATGTGCTGCGGTGAACAGTGCTGTTGTTTCACCTTCTGCAGATTTCAGCTTTAACACATTGCTTCTCCCGCTCGCACACACACACACACACGTCGGTGGTTTCTCTTACTGCGTTTAAAAACAAATAAATACACACACAAGAACGCTGAAGGATGTCCCCCAAGACAAACAAACACACACACTAAGACAATACAAAACTATCTGCTGTCAGTATCAACAACACCAATGAGAAAGAGCCCGTCATACCTTCATCTTCCAACAGGTATTCATGGCTGCTAGATCCTTGATCCCTACACACGCCCTCAGAGACACACAGACAGACAAAGAGTCCTGGCGGGGTTACATGCCCCTGTGTAAATCCTCTCCGAGGGAGACGAGACAACCGTTAGTTAATACAGAAATGGAAGCGCAGCAGTGTCACCCAGCTGTCTCCTTGGCGATGGCAGCTCCAATAACACACCCCTAGACAAAGACAGACAGAGCAGTAATAGAGAGATAGAGAGAAGGAGGGATAGAGGGAGGGAGAGAGAGAGACTGAAAGGCTGTCCTATATTTGCCTCTCACAGAGAGAGAGGCTCTGAGCTGCTGCTGCTATACTTGTCTGGGCTTGCCCTCTCCCAGCTACTGCACACAACCCCCCCCCCCCCCCCCCCACACACACACACTAAGCCAACCCGGCAGGGCAGCAATCTGATTGGCCCAAAAAAACACTTCCTCCAGCTGATCCCAATGAGGGGAGCAGCGGTCTAAGGCACTGCATCTCAGTGCTAGAGGTGTCACTACAGACACCCTGTATCTATTCCAGGCTGTATCACAACCGGCCGTGATTGGGAGTCTCATAGGGCGGCGCACAATTGGCCCAGCGTCGCCCGGTGTAGGCTGTCATTGTAAATAAGAATTTGTTCTTAACTGACTTGCCTAGTTAAATAAAATGTTAAATATTCCCTATGCTCACTCAGCTTAACCAGTGCCTACCCCTAACCTCACTCAGCCTGTCACTTGGCTACAAGCTCGATTGACACACACACACACACACACACACACACACACACACACACACACACACACACACACACACACACACACACACACACACACACACACACACACACACACACACACACACACACACACACACACACACACACATACACACACACACAGAGCCTCAGGTGCAGGCTTGTCCCATTTAGATGAGAAAACACATGTTCACCTCCCTCCACCAATCAGAGATGACCTTACTTCCTGGCCCTCCAATCATCAGCGGGGAGAGAGACAAGTCTATCTACCCAATTTTTCACAAACTCTACGCACACTCACAAGACAATATATGCACACTATACTTTATACACACTCACTCACACACACAAACTATGCTGACACAAAACCCACACACATTCACATATACACATTCACACACACACACACACTCACAACCACACACACATGCTTCTGCTACTCTGTTCTGTATTTTACTCTTATTATCTATCCTGATGCCTAGTCACTTTACCCTGCCTTCATGTACATCAGTGGCAGTCGGTGCCGTTTAATATGAGGGAGGACAGTTTTTTTTTTAAATTAAGCATAGCCTTAATTCTATTACAGCATATTGGATGACTGTCATTCATATTCCATTCATCCATCTCAATGTAACAGCGAGAGGTTTAGGCGACTACATGATACAAACATTTTCACTATACCCATCATGAAGATGCTACAACCTAGCATACGAACAAAAGTTTTAAACATAGGTGCACAGGTCAAGAGAAATTTGAGTAATCAAGGTGACAGACATTGGCACATTCAATACCGCCTTGTACACTCTTACCTGCATCTAGCTGATCTAGAAAAAAACTTTCCAAGCCAAACCTTCATATCATAACAGTTAACTGCTACACACAGCCTCTACATCGTTGTCACCATATTAACATCCTAGTCAACATAGCTACTAGAACTAACACGTTAGTAAACCCGCTACAATCATGCAGTACGGTGTACATTCAGCAAGCAGTTTAGCAGTTACACCGACGCGCCCCAGTGGCAATACATTTATAAAACCAAACACTAATTTGACTTGGAAGATTATCAGTGTTGCATAGCCATAGCCAGTTCAAATAGCAGCCTTCTCTGTTTGAGCCGGGTGTTTGAGTAGGCTAAACTAGCTAGCTGCATTAGCTAGCTAAATGAGAAAAAAATACAACAAAATCTCCCTCCCTCCTTCACTCACTCCCTGCATTTTGGAAGAAATTAATTTGTTGAAAACTGTTCAACTATTGCCTTTCTCTCTCTTTGAGTAAACTACCCAACACATTTTATGCACTGCAATGCTAGCTAGCTGTAGCTTATGCTTTCAGTACTAGATTAATTCTCTGATTCTTATTTTTAAAATTTTTATTTAACATTTATTTAACTAGGCAAGTCAGTTAAGAACTTGTCAGTTATTTACAATGACAACCTACCAAAGGCAAAAGGCCTCCTGCGGGGACGGGGGCTGGGATTAAAAATAAAATTAAAATATAGGATAAAACACACATCACGACCAGAGGGACAACACAACACTACATAAAGAGAGACCTAATACAACAACATAGCATGGCAGCAACACATAGCATGACATTGATTGGGTGGACAACATGTCAGTTCATGCTGCAAGAGCTCTGATAGGTTGGAAGACGTCCTCCGGAAGTTGTCATGATTACTCATTAAGTCTATGGAAGGGGGTGAGAACCATGAGCCTCCTAGGTTTTGTACTGAAGTCAATGTACCCAGAGGAGGACGGAAACTAGCTGTCTTCCAGCTACACCATAGTGCTACCCTACAGAGTGCTGTTGAGGCCACTGTAGACCTTCATTGCAAAACAGTGTGTTTTAATCAATTATTTGGTGACGTGAATATATTTAGTATAATTTAATCTAAACATGATAAATGTTATTTTATTCCTTGTGTTAGAATTTTTTTTTTTTATTACAATTGTGTAACTCTACATCGTTGGGAAGGGCCCGTAAGCAACCATTTCACGGTAAAGTCTACACCCGTTGTATTCAGCGCATGTGACAAATAAAATTAGATTTGAAGTCAGAGGGAGTTCAGTTGACAGAGATTCATTTATTAGAGACATCCTCACAGCTGGATCCAAGAGCAAATCTAGATCTAGAGCCCCAATGGGTGTCAATTATATTAGTGTTACTGTTTACACATGGATGCAATTAATTTAGCACCATACTGAGTAGAACTGTAAAGATGTTAGAGAGATCAAATCTAATTATATTTGTCACATGCTTCATAAACAACAAGTGGACTTGAAATGCTTACTCAAGCGTCTTTTTCCAACAATGCAGAGTTAAGATTTTAAAAATCAATAACAAATATAAATGATATTAGAGGGAGAGAGGTAGGGAGGGAGGGAGAAAGAAGGAGAGAGGTACAGACGGAACAAGAAAAGGAGAGAAGGGGTGAGAAGGGGAGAGAAAGAGGAGAAGAGAGGGGGAAAGAAAGAGGAGGAGAGAAGAGGAGAAGTGCTACACACTGATATCTATTGAGTGGAAAAGACAATGATGAGAGATATGAGAGAAAACATGCTCATTCTCCCAGATATTTAGAGGGGCTGAGAGGCTAAATCAGTTTTTTGGCAATAGACTATAAAAGTCTGTCTGTTTTATCGTATAAATACAGCATTATCTTATTTTTGTATACAGGTATCATATTATTGTATTAAGTTGATGATCAGTTGCTGGTGGACACCAGGCTGTCTGTCTGATTTGATTCTAGACTAACTCCTGACTGAAGAAACAGAAGGCGAAAAAACTGCAGGCTTTGTCATGACATTAAATCAATCAATTGGGGGTGGTGGAGCTAACAAACAAAAAACAATAGCTAATCAGTGTTGAGTACAGCGGCATCCATGCCGCCAGCCTTTGTTGCGACAGCTTTACACAACACACGTTCCACATGACATGGTCAATTTGGCATCAACCAGCAGGCATGACGCTGTGTTTCTATGTTCACATTTAGGCTAGCTTAGGACATAGAGTGGGTCTATGTTAAGCTTACTGTGTAACACCAGAATATCTTGACCTTCTCCAACACAACACTGGCTGCTGTGGGCCTGCTGTCGGACAAATCTGATTTAGTAATCAACTCAGTCTCATCGCTGAGCTTATTATACTGATAACTGTGTAAAGCAAGCTTGACCTTGAAAATAATTTGCAGTATAAAATTGGAATGGTTATAGCCTCGTACAACCAGCCAGATCTCGCAAGTTTACATCATCAGTCTGGTAATACGAGGCAAGAATAGTTATTCCCCCAGAATTAAATAAAACATTATTATATTGTATCTATGGTTATTCCTCTCTACGTACTCGAGCCAATAGTAAATAATATACTGTCAGAAGACTGGACCAAATTTGGACATTTGCAAGATGATAAGCTTATGCTAATTTACATGTAAAAGGACCAATGAGCACCAACATGTGAAGATCATAGGAGCATGTTAAATTGGATTTTAAATGAAAGCTAAGAGTCTAGTTTTTTTTAAATTAAGGTATATACATTTTTATTTTTTTATTTTTTACATTTTCCTTCCTAAACATTTGGAATAAGCAAAGGCTTTGATTTCTTGTCAAACAGATAGGTCTTAGAAAACACCTGAAAAAATCTTAAAATGTATTAGAAATAAATCAAAACACAATAATGTTGAAGTAAAGAACCCTGCCAACTAATATCAGAATTTTGTCTGACTTCTGTAAGTTTAAGAAACATTGCCTTTTGCTTTAAAACTCCCTTACAAAAACTCACATATCTTTAAGATATTTTCAAATGTCTCTCCTTCATGAGGAGGGAGGATAATGAAAGTTCATAAAAGTAACAAGGTAGACCTATCAATTAGTTATAGTGTTTATACTGATACCAAATTGGTAACAGAATTTCTGAAAAATCAGTAACAGATTTTCTGCAATTGAATTGCATACAATGGGAAATCATAATAGTCACAAACCATAGTTGGTTCACCTGCTACTGTCCTCCCTTCCACTGGCATACTGTTATGTTAGCTGATAACTGTTTAAAAAAATAATAATTCTGTCATCTGGGGCGGCAGCGTAGCCTAGTGGTTAGAGCTTTGGACTAGTAACCGAAAGGTTGCAAGTTCAAATCCCTGAGCTGACAAGGTACAAATCTGTCGTTCTGCCCCTGAACAAGGCAGTTAACCCACTGTTCCCAGGCCATCATTGAAAATAAGATTTTGTTCTTAACAGACTTGCTGTTAAATAAAGGTAAAAAAATCTGGTGGTTCACAAACAAACTTGTGAAACATAAACGTCTATGATTGGTTCAAATTTGGTCTGAACCAACCAAATTGTCTTGTTTGGTGGCGGAGCTCATTAAAATAATAGCCAGTGTATAGAATAATATCCAAATATGCAAAGGAGGATATTGGATATTTGTACCTATTTAGGATACATCACCATAAAGAGAAAGACATTCATAGCCATAATTCATTTCATGCATTTCTTTGTAGTACAGATAACCCATGATAAAATTCCGTTACCGCAAATCTGTTACAGGGTGTAAATCTACTTCACTTACTGTAATTCAATAACCAAAGAAGATGTTTTCAAACTCAAGGTGTCATGTTATAGCTGACATCACATTCTTTCTGCAGATATCTTTGAATCATAATTCAGAGCAGATATTTAACAGAGTTTTGGGAAAACGTGGTCACAAAAAACAGGGAGATTTTACAGAAATTCTGTTACCAAACTTTGCATCTGCACAGTTCTGTTTTTGTAAAATGTTCAGTATAAATTGTTACAAGTAGTCCTTGTGCATAGAGTTGTATACTTTGTTTGGCATACATTTTAAGTGAAACATTTTAATCTCAGCGCAGTGGAATTGCCCTTATAAATACTCATTAATTATAGCGTTGTGTATTCATGTGTGTGCGTGTTTGAGTGCGTGAGTGTTCGTCTATGCGTGCTTGCGTATGTGTCCGTGTGCATGCTCATGGTTGTGTAGGCATCCACCAAACGCTAAGCGGACTATGATATTAGGCTGACTTGAGTGCAGGTCCATTGACTAATGAGTTTGATAAGAGTGGGAAGGCAAATAGCAGCATAACATGAGATTACTGTTGACATGCGGTTCACTGTGCTAATTATAGCCTTTCATTATACTGACAGGTCTCTGTGACTGACAGGACAATACTGCTATTATGTTTACCTGACGCCTCATTCATCATCATACCAGAGAGGTTTAAAAACCAAGAGACACAACATACAATCACTTCCTGTTACGTGCCCAAAGTCGATTAAGCAGGCTAGACTATGATTTGATTGTATTGTTGTCAATGAGGAGAGAGACAAATTATTCCCTAATTAATAGGTTTGATTAGAATCTGACTCATATTACACATGCATGAGAGTAAATTGGCCTTCATGTTCATATAGTCTCTTGAATTATTTCACATTGTGAAAAATGTATATTTCAAGCGACAATATTTACAACGTTATTGTCCCTTCTGATCAGGAACTGAGTGATCAGTTCATGTTGAACCATCAGTAACATGAATTGATTCATTATAGACTTCCAGGTAGAAAAGAAAACCAGCAGAACGTTGGTTCCACTGGTGCACAAACTGTGCAGAAATAATACAGAACTTTGTAACTGTAAGTTTGTGTTGAATCAAACATTCATATTGCTTCAGCTCACCAGCAATACCACTTCATATTGTAGTGTAATTGGTGTAGAATTATACAGAACTTGTAACTGTAATTTTGTGTAGAATTATACATTTAGATTACTTCAGCTCGCCGGCATTGATATTGCTTCAGTAAAGCTTTCCATTTACCCATGGGTGCAAAATCGGCATGGCTAGCCTATTATGCAAAGGCATGCACTGTGTAGGCATAGAACATCATGTTCTAATGACAACCTGCATTCAGGTGGACTATAAGGCAGGTACAGAGTAGATGGAGAGCAGCAAAGTAGAGGAGATTGAAAAGGAAAAGTTGTGGAGAGGGGAGAGAAGAAAGAAAAAAGACAGAGAGAAAAAGTGTGATAGACAAGTAGAGAGGGAGGAGAAGGAGAATTTAGCATAGTGAAAAAGGGCATAGTGTGAGAAAGGATGAGAGGGAGGGAGAAAGCGGTAGAGAGAGAAAGGAGAGGAGAGAGATCGAGGGAAGGAATAGGAGAGTGAGGAGGAGGTGAGAGAGAGAAAGGGAGAAATGTTGAGACAGGAGTGAGAGAGAGGAGAGAGAGGTTCCACACACTAATCTCTATAGAGTAAAGAAGACATCAGATCTCCTGTGGGGTGTGAAATTACCCTGTAATAGTCATTTCAGTTCATTTTCAAATATACACTCATACATACTGACCACAGCAGTGTACAGGGGCTGCCTGGGCTGCACAGCATGCCTTTACCCAACAGTTCTATTAAAGCATACTGGAGAGATGGGTGGGTGGGGTGGGGTGTGTGGATACAGGATGGAGGGAGTATACTGTATCAGCCCTATTCTCGTCGACAGGGCTGTAGAGTGGAGCAAGTTGAGAGCTTCAAGTTCCTTGGTGTCCACATATTTTGGCCGTGAAACGAGGCTACTCAGGCAAGAAAAAAAACTCACCCAAATGTATAGCCCCGTTGGAAAATATAAATGAACTGTTAAAATTATATTAAATTTTTTTTTTTTAAATGTGAAGATTTTTATTTGGAGTACCCCCGACGGCATTGTGCGTACCCCAGTTTGGGAATACCTGGTCTACACCTACCTGTTGTTTATGAAGCATGTGACAAATAACATTTGATTGATTTGATGCACACACCACCAGACTTCATCCACGGTGACAGAGTGAGGACAGGCATTGGCCAACAACCAACTCAGCCCCCGTTACAATCTACTCACAACAACAAATCACCTACAGCATTTACTGCTTATAATCTTTGAATTTATCTTAGTTTAAATCAACACCTGGGGCCTGTAATAATCTTCTAAATCTTCTAAATAAGATAATGTCTGGACAGTGTATCAGGGTGTTAATGGCAGTAGACATCAGGGTGTTCTGATGGCAGTAGACAACGTTTCTGCACTAGTGAGACAGTATGGACCCTGGCAGAGAGACCCGAGTGCCTCTGTGGTCGCTTAAATGCATTACGGTATCACAAAGTCACATAATTAAACCTCTGCCTGGAGTGTGTGTGTGTTGCACTATGAACTTCACATGTTGGTGCTCATGGATCCTTTTACATGCGTTTTCATTTCTCTAGGAGGCTATGCTAGTTGGCGTTGCCGCGGCTAAAAGGTTTAGAGGGAAAGAACAGAGGGACATGTTCAAAGGCTGTGTGTATGGAGACCGTGGTGGTAAAGTCTCACAGGAACTGCAGTGTTTGGGTGTGTGTGTGTGTGTATATCGTTCACAGATCTGATATGCTGACCTACTAAGGGGTTCAGTAACAGTTTCTAGAACACACCAAATGTCAAGAGTCAAACTTTCTAATTTCACTTGAGAAACTCTTAAATCTCTCTCTTCTAACTTTTACAAAGTGATAATATAACTTTATTGTCTGCAATGACTATTACTGTAACTGTTGACTGTATTGCAATTATACTGCAGAGGCATGAAAGAGCCCAGTCAGCCAGTGATGACATCATTACTGGACACCAGATGATCGCCCTCCTCTGACCATGACAGAGAGATGGGAAGACCACTGCAGCTTCTGATAAGGACACTTTGCACACACAAACACACATACACACTGGGGTGATACAAGGATTCAAGGGCATCAGAGAGCGGCAGGTCTGTAGCTACTGTTTACTGCTACTGTTTACACTGTAGGATCAGTGCTTTTTAAAGGGGAAATCCGCAGTTGAAACAATAACAAAGAGCACCACCGTATTTTTTCGGTAAAAACCTGAGGGATGGTGCTGGAGAAATGTAACCACTCTCAAATTCATAGACAAAGCTATGGATGCAAGGATATCAAAATTATAGTTTTAACCAAGTTGAGATCATACAGTGTTTGTTTACATTTACTTTGTTTACAAACATTGGAGTAAAACAAGCGTATATTTGGGTTTCTGATGGGGTACGACAGTTGAACTATGAGGCATTTATAAGTTATATTTCTCAAGAATCAACGGGTACATATCGGGTCGTTCCATTTGATTTCAATCACTTCTTGACCGCACCCCTTTTGATTTGAACTAAACTTTCCATACATATTTCCCATGGTAGAGGTGGTCAGACTGACTTTTTGGAACTGAATGCCAAAACATTCAAGATATAAATGTGCTCATAGTTGACCCATTTTGCATACCCCACCATACCATGACACATCAATGTCTTCATCACTGGAAAAGATAAACAGTTGAGGTTGATATAATATATCAGTTGTTTTAAATGACACTGTCAATATTCCATAGGAAACCTATTGAAATCAGAGAAATATAGATAAAACAATAGACATTACCATTTAAGTTGACATTTGTCAGTGGGTGAACTGCCGGCCATTTTTGTGGTAGTAATTGGAAGTTAAAATATCAATCCAATTTCAATGGTGTACCATCTAAATTGCAGTGGTCTGAAGGGATAGGTCCATTCTATGAATACTATTTATATGATTGAAATGACACCCACCCTATATTCAAGAGTATGCTGTGTCTCAACAAATGGCGGGCACAACACATACACCTCAGATGATGTAAATTAGAGTTAAACCTATAATATGTGCATCAATATTGATAATTGACGTTAAAGGTAAAAATAAAAAAAATGACAACCCTGCTTGTAAGCTTTTATATTATATCAAATTCAACTGTTTATATTTTCCAGTGTTGAAGACATGGATGTCTCGTGGTATGGTGGGGTATGCAAAATGGGTCAACTTTGAGCTCCTCTTTCTCCTGAATGTTTTAGCATTCAGGTCCAAAAAGTGGTCAAAAAGTGATTAAAATCAAATGGAACGACCTTATCCACTGAATGCCTCAAATTTCAAAAAATGCTCCTTACTGAATCAATACCTGGTTTCCCTGGTGAAAAGTAGGACATCACTGTAAGATACACGAAAACAAAATCCTTCTACATCGTTATCATTAACAATGAACTGTTCCTAATGCTATAATTGGGTGAAAATGTTAAAAACAAAATCAGAGGGAGAGTTGTGTGTGTGTGTGCATGCATACTTGCGCCTGTCTATGTGTGTGCTGTGCCCGGGGAATGTTGGTTGCTGTCCAGGCTGTTCACTAATTGAGTCTGGTCATGGAGTGCACAGGATTCCTATTCCCTATATAGTGTACTACTTTTGACCACAGTTCTGAGACAAAACAGCACTGGACAATGGAGCTTTGGATGGGAACATAAGTGCAGTAGCTAACTGTGTTGTGCACGTATGGTAAGCATGGAATGCATAATCAGTTTTAAGGCTTTGCTTTCCCCTTATAAGGGATGCTCTGCTTTCTCACCAGATCTCTGGGAGCGTAACATGAGGTGTGTGAGAACTTCCAGAATGACCACAGGGGATGTTACTCATCACATAAATGTACATAATATCACAACATACAGACACACAGACACTCTCTAACTCACCCACACACCATTTCCTGAATGCAGAGCATACCAGATTAGTATGTGATAAAACATCAAAATCATTTCTCTTCTGGTGTGTGGATCTCAGAAGGGTTCCTGGCAGGCCAGGGTTAGAGAAGTACCTCATCTATGCCAGTAGACAGAGAGGTTGTTTAGTATCACTACTCTTGCTCACACAGCCCGGGGCACAAAGCCCGGGGCACACAGCCCGGGGCACACAGCCCGGTGCACACAGCCCGGGGTACACAGCCCGGTGCACACAGCCCGGGGCACACAGCCCGGTGCACACAGCCCGGGGCACACAGCCCGGTGAACACAGCCCGGTGCACACAGCCCGGTGCACATACAATATGCCGTGCAAACTTCTTACAGCTTCATCTGGCTGTGGGTTTACATTTATGTCATAGTTTACAATCACCGCAGGGTACACCTACCCACCCACCCACCCACACACACACCCATTCCCCTCCCACACACTTCCTGTCCCCCTGCTGTGATGGATGAATGGTGTAGTAATGAAAACTGCCTCCCCTGCTCCCCTGTTCTCGCCCGTTCTTCCCCATGAAGTCCAGACTCATTTGGCACCCCGAGATATGGTCAACAGCAGAATCACATTTGCATTTAAAACCAGTACATCTCACAGCACCACAGATTGAGTGAAATGTCCATTTGCATTTTGAGTGCCTGAAAATCAAAAGCCTAAAATGTCAATCAAAGATGGTGACGAAGGGAGTGGAGAAAAACAGAGAAAAAAATATGTGGTTTAGTATACTGTAATTTGTCCTCTGGTGCCTGTTGCTATTACAGTAGTACGTCTACAGTTAAAGTTATAGCTCTGACTACAGTAGTTCAAAGTCTGGAAGTTCAGAAATATGAAAAAGGTAATGGAAACATTCACAACACTTGGATCTTGAACTCTATTGCACAGGCAGTAAATCATTTAGGTGTTGACATGTTGACATGACATGTTCTATTATCAATACATACCTGTGTCGCTCTTACCCTCGTGACCTAAAACAACTCTCAAGCCGTAACCATAACTATTGGGATGAACAACGCTAAACCTGACCTTAGATCAGTGTTGTGTCAATCTGATGCCTTTGATCAGAGATACTGGATATAATGACGAGATGCTTGTGTCTCTGACCTAACAATGGGAATTGTTGTCCACAGAGCGGAACGGCGGGCTGTCAATCTCCTGCCTATTCCTCTCTTTGGATTGATGGATACAACTTCTTATTTGAATACTTTTTTAAATATTCGATGAGAGGTGTTGACGTCAACCGCCTGTATTCGATGGAGAGTGAGACGCTAGCCTCATGAATAGGCAAAGCCCGTCTCGAATTTCAACAGGGACAACTCCAATATAAAGTGTTTTTTTCTCAAAGCTGCTGGGATGTCACGTGCATCACACTTACAGTGCATTCGGAAAGTACTCAGAACTCTTGACTTTTCCACATTTTGTTACGTTACAGCCTTATTCTAAAATGGATTCAATCGTTTTTTCCCTCATCAATTGTTAATGACAAAGCAAAAACAGTTTTTTATAAATTTTTGCAAAAAAAGAAGAAACAAAAAGGGAAATATCTCATTTACATAAGCATTCAGATCCTTTACTCAGTACTTTGCTGAAGCACCTTTGGCAGCGATTACAGCCTAGAGTCTTTGGGTATGATGCTACAAGCTTGGCACACCTGTATTTGGGGAGTTTCTCACATTCTTCTCTGCAGATCCTCTCAAGCTCTGTCAGGTTGAATGGGGAGCATTGTTGCACAGCTATTTTCAGGTCTTTCCAGAGCCAAACTGAGCAATCGGGGGAGAAGGGCCTTGGTCAGGGAGTTGACCAAGAACCTGATGGTCACTAACAGAGCTCTAGTCTTCCTCTGTGGAGATGGGAAAACCTTCCAGAAGGACAAACCTCTGTGCAGCACTCCATCAATTAGGCATTTATGGTAGAGTGGCCAGACTGGAAGCCACTCCTCAGTAAAAGGCACATGACAGCCCGCGTGGAGTTTGCCAAAAGGAACCTAAAGGACTATCAGACCATGAGAAACAAGATTCTCTAGTCTGATGAAACCAAAATTGAACTCTCTGGCCTGAATGCCAAGCGTCACGTCTGGAGGAAACTTGGCACCATCCCTACAGTAAAGCATGGTAGTGGCAGCATCATGCTGTGGGGATGTTTTTCAGCGGCGGGGACTGGGAGACTGAGAGCAAAGTACAGAGAGATCCTTGATGAAAACCTGCTCCAGAGCGCTCAGGACCTCAGACTGTGACGAAGGTTCACCTTCCAACAGGACAACGACCCTAAGCACACAGCCAAGACAACACAGGAGTGACTTCGGGACAAGTCAGAGTCTTAACCCAATCTAACAGAGACTTAACCCAATCTAACATCTCTGGAGAGACCTGAAAATAACTGTGCAGCAATGCTCCCCATTCAACCAGACAGAGCTTGAGAGGATCTGCAGAGAAGAATGGGAGAAACTCCCCAAATACAAGTGTGCCAAGCTTGTAGCGTCATACCCATAACCTGTTTTTGCTTAGTCATTATGGGTTATTGTGTGATAAGTGAAAAAAAACATTTAATACATTTTTTAATAAGGCTGTAACTTAACAAAATGTGGAAAAAGGGGTCTGAATACTTTCCGAATGCACTGTATACAGCAACACCTCCCCTTTAGCATTGCTGTCTCTTCTATAGATGTTATATCCTTGTATTGCTACTGCTGTTAATTCGTCATACCATTTTTTTTTTTAAAGAAGAAAAAAAAGCCTTGACCACTGCGCCACTCGGGAGGCCACTGTTACCACTCTTATTTACACTCTTCCTTACCGTGAGCTGTTTTCCAGCAACATCACAAGTCTCTTCCGCTCTCCTGTGCTTCACACTGTTTATGCCAGTCCTCCATCCTCTCTTCCCTATTCCTTCTCTCTCCCTCTCACTCTTCCTTCTCCCCTTCTCTCTTCCCTCTCTCCCCTTTCTACTCTCTCTTTTCCCTATCCTTCTCTTCATTGCCTTCCCTTTCTCTCCTCTAATTCTTCACTCCTCCATCTGTAGAGAGGTCAAGGAAGGGTAGAGAGTCCTGCTGTTAGCTGGAGGGCTGTGTGTATCTCTGTTAGAGAGTCTGGACTTTAGTGTTCTACTGCCCGTATAGTCCAGTAGTCAACAGGGAAAAAACCTCACACAACAACCATGATTGCTTTCCAAATGGCTCCCTATTCCATTTATAGTGCACTACTTTTACATTACATTGCTTATGCCTAGGGACAGGGGTTTTCCTTGTCATGTAAGCTGTTCAGTAAAATCTCCTGCCCCTACCAAATCCCCAAAAGCAAAGACTGGGAAATCACCTCAGGTAGGTTTCGTTTTATAAGAAGCTTTGCACGAAGGCTGGCTGTAAGCCAAAAGAAGATTCCAAGATGTGTACTGGGTAGTGCCCAGATTTGATCGCTTCCGTGTTCCAAACATCTGGAGCTCCAGTGTAGCCCTGAGAGTTCTCTCTCGCTCCTCAGCTTCCATGAAGAATTCTTATAAGAAACCATCAAAACAAAAGCCTATAATATCCATCCTAAAATGAATTTCAATAGTCTACAAATCAAATCAAAGTTTATTTGTCACATGCGCCAAATACAACAGGTGTAGACCTTACAGTGCAATGCTTACTTACAGGCTCTAACCAATAGTGCAAAAAAGGTATTAGGTGAACAATAGGCAAGTAAAGAAATAAAAACAACAGTAAAAAGACAGTGAAAAATAACAGTAGCGAGACGATAAAAGGAGCGAGGCTACATACGGACACCGGTTAGTCAGGCTGATTGAGGTAGTACGTACATGTAGATATGGTTAAAGGGACTATGCATATATGATGGACAGAGAGTAGCAGTAGCGTAAAAGAGGGGTTGGTGGGTGGTGTGTGGCGGGACACAATGCAGATAGCCCGGTTAGCCAGCACTGGTTGGTCGGCCCAATTAAGGTAGTATGTACATGAATGTATAGTTAAAGTGACTATGCACATATGATAAACAGAGAGTAGCAGCAGCATAAAAGAGAGGTTGGGGGGGCACACAATGCAAATAGTCCGGGTAGCCATTTGATTACCTGTTCAGGAGTCTTTTGGCTTGGGGGTAAACACTGTTGAGAAGCCATTTTGTCCTAGACTTGGCACTCCGGTACCGCTTGCCATGCGGTAGCAGAGAGAACAGTCTATGACTGGGGTGGCTGGGGTCTTTCACAATTTTTAGGGCCTTCCTCTGACACCGCCTGGTGTAGAGGTCCTGGGTGGCAGGCAGCTTAGCCACAGTGATGTACTGGGCCGTACGCACTACCCTCTGTAGTGCCTTGCGGTCGGAGGCCGAGCAATTGCCGTACCAGGCAGTGATGCAACTAGT
Organism: Salvelinus alpinus; assembly: GCF_045679555.1. Lineage (NCBI taxonomy): Eukaryota > Metazoa > Chordata > Actinopteri > Salmoniformes > Salmonidae > Salvelinus > Salvelinus alpinus. Next base: position 61,223,580 of record NC_092088.1, on the reverse strand, counting down.
CAGGATGCTCTCGATGTTGCAGCTGTAGAACCTTTTGAGGATCTCAGGACCAATGCCAAATGTTTTTAGTTTCCTGAGGGGGAATAGGCTTTGCCGTGGCCCCTTTGTCGTGCCCTCTTGGTGTGTTTGGACCATTCTAATTTGTTGGTGATGTGGACACCAAGGAACTTGAAGCTCTCAACCTGCTCCACTACAGCCCCGTCGATGAGAATGGGGGCGTGCTCGGTCCTCCTTTGCCTGTAGTCCACAATCATCTCCTTGGTCTTGGTTACGTTGAGGGATAGGTTGTTATTCTGGCACCACCCGGCCAGGTCTCTGACCTGCTCCCTATAGGCTGTCTCGTCGTTGTCGGTGATCAGGCCTACCACTGTTGTGTCGTCTGCAAACTTAATGATGGTGTTGGAGTCGTGCCTGGCCATGCAGTCGTGGGTGAACAGGGAGTACAGAAGGAGACTGAGCACGCACCCCTGGGGGGCTCCAGTGTTGAGGATCAGCTTGGCGGATGTGTTGTTACCTACCCTCACCACCTGGGGGGCGGCCCGTCACGAAGTCCAGGATACAGTTGCAGAGGGAGGTGTTTAGTCCCAGGATCCTTAGCTTAGTGATGAGCTTTGAGGGTACTATGGTGTTGAACGCTGAGCTTTAGTCAATGAATACCATTCTCACGTATGTGTTCCTTTTGTCCAGGTGGGAAAGGGCAGTGTGGAGTGCAATAGAGATTGCATCATCCGTGGATCTGTTTGGGCGGTATGCAAATTGGAGTGGGTCTAGGGTTTCTGGGATAATGGTGTTGATGTGAGCCATTACCAGCCTTTCAAAGCACTTCATGGCTACGGACGTGAGTGCTACGGGTCTGTAGTCATTTAGGTAGGTTGCCTTTTGGACTATGGTGGTCTGCTTGAAACATGTTGGTATTACAGACTCAATCAGGGACATGTTGAAAATGTCAGTGAAGACACCTGCCAGTTGGTCAGCACAAGCCCGGAGCACACGTCCTGGTAATCCGTCTGGCCCCGCAGCCTTGTGTATGTTGACCTGTTTAAAGGTCTTACTCACGTCGGCTACGGAGAGCGTGATCACACAGTCGTCCGGAACAGCTGATGCTCTCATGCATGCCTCAGTGTTGCTTGCCTCGAAGCGAGCATAAAAGTGATTTAGCTTGTCTGGTAGGCTCGTGTCACTGGGCAGCTCGCGGCTGTGCTTCCCTTTGTAGTCTGTAATAGTTTGCAAGCCCTGCCACATAAGACGAGCGTCGGAGCCGGTATAGTATGATTCAATCTTAGCCCTATATTGATGCTTTGCCTGTTTGATTGTTCGTCGCAGGGCATAGCAGGGTTTCTTGTAAGCTTCCGGGTTAGAGTCCCGCACCTTGAAAGCGGCAGCTCTACCATTTAGCTCAGTGCGACTGTTACCTGTAATCCATGGCTTCTGGTTGGAGTATGTACGTACAGTCACTGTGGGGACGACGTCCTCGATGCACTAATTGATAAAGCCAGTGACTGATGTGGTGTACTCCTCAATGCCATCGGAAGAGTCCCGGAACATGTTCCAGTCTGTGCTAGCAAAACAGTCCTGTAGTTTAGCATCTGCTTCATCTGACCACTTTTTTATAGACCGAGTCACTGGTGCTTCCTGCTTTAATTTTTGCTTGTAAGCAGGAATCAGGAGGATAGAGTTGTGGTCGGATTTACCAAATGGAGGTCGAGGGAGAGCTTTGTACGCGTCTCTGTGTGTGGAGTACAAGTGATCTCGAATTTTTTGCCCTCTCGTTGCACATTTAACATGTTTATAGAAATTTGGTAGAACTGATTTAAGTTTCCCTGCATTAAAGTCTCCGGCCACTAGAAGTGCCGCCTCTGGGTGAGTGGTTTCCTGTTTGCTTATTTCCTTATACAGCTGACTGAGTGCGGTCTTAGTGCCAGCATCTGTCTGTGGTGGTAAATAAACAGCCACGAAAAGTAGAGCTGAAAACTCTCGAGGCAAGTAGTGTGGCCTGCAATTTATCACAATATACTCTACTTTAGGTGAGCAAAATCTAGAGACTTCCTTAGATTTCGTTCACCAGCTGTTGTTTACAAATATGCACAGACCCCCCCCCCCCCATCTTACCGGAGTGTGCTGTTCTATCTTGCAGGTGCAGCGTATATCCCGCTAGCTGAATATCCATGTCGTCATTCAGACACGATTCCGTGAAACATAGGATATTACAGTTTTTGATGTCCCGTTGGTAGGATATTCGTGATCGTACCTCGTCTAATTTATTGTCCGATGATTGCACGTTGGCGAGTAATATTGACGGTAACGACAGCTTTCCCACTCGCCTCCTGCGGGTCCTCACGAGGCATCCCGCTCTGTGTCCTCTATTCCTGCGTCTCCTCCTCTTGCAAATAACGGGTATGTTGGCCCTGTCGGGTGTTTGGAGAATGTCCTGTGCTTCCTGCTTGTTGAATATTTTTTTTTGTCTAATCCGAGGTGAGTGATCGCTGTCCTGATATCCAGAAGCTCTTTTCTGCCGTAAAATACAGTTGCAGAAACATTATGTACAAAATAAGTTACAAATAACGCGAAACCCCCCCACATAATAGCACAATTGGTTGGGCGCCCGTAAAACTGCTGGCATTTCTTCCGGCGCCATTGGTTCCCTCTCCTCTCCACTAATCTGAAAACACCAATTAGGTGAAATCGGAATAGTGGATGCCAACTATACATTTGCAGAGCCAAGCAGAGGAAGCCAGTTAAGACTATTAAGATGCACCCCTAGTGTTCGTTACATAACCTTGTTCATGTAATTTGGTGTTAGCCTTATGTCAACCGTAATGAGCAAAGATTAGAGAGAGGTTCAATCATGGACAGATACAGGGAACAGTCAATGCTTTCAGGTAAACTGGAAGTTAGGAACCAAGACAACAAGCTATTTCCATGAAGGATTAAGACAATCAAAATTTTGTTCAGACATGACTCACAGTTTCACAGCCTGAAAATAATTTTCGGTTGAACTAGATTCCTCTCCACTCCCATCTCCAGAAGAAAAAGATAGAAGGCAGAAAATAGTCTGGATGTTCTTCTTCCTACGACTAAATGGCACCCTATTCCCCAATTAGTGCACTACTTTTACCTGGGCCGATAGGGTTCTGGTCAAAAGTAGTGGATTATGTAGGGAATAGGGTGCTATGTAAAACAAAGCCTTAGTCCTTTAAGGCTAACGGCTAGGACGGTAAAGAGTGATATATCAAGTCAACTCTGTCATAGGATGTATCACTAGATGTGAAAGAGCACAGTGCCTAGTAGTCTTGGTAATCATAGAAGTACTGAACAGCAGAAGAAAAACCCGGAGAGTGAGTGGAGAGTGCAAATTGAGACTGAAGATAAATCAGAGTTTTTGCTTTTTAGAGTGACACCAGCAATATTCGTCCTGAAGATTCCATATCCATGTCATCATTATTATCATCTGAAGCTGTGGAAGCTGAAGCTGTGGAAGCTGAAGCTGTGGAAGCCATCACCCAAGAATCTGCCAGATCACCTTGAATTAGTTTTCGTTTTTTTAAAGTGACTTTGAGATTCTGTGTGTAATGAAAAGCTCTATATAAAATACATTTATTATTATTATATTACTACATAGATTTCCATAGTACATCATATATAGTTGTTGATGATTAACATGCATACAGCTTCAGCCCCCTTTATCTTACATAACACATAATATTTCAACACATACTGTATATGTATTTAGTATACTGTTATCCTACTTATACTGCATTAGCAGTAACGAGATTACCCAACCAGAGAATGAAGGGAGAAAGTTTCGTGAAGGCTTACCCTGGCATGACATTTTGATAGCCGTGTAAATCTCTCTCGAACAAGATGACTTTTATCAATATATTCGCCTGTATTTACCCCCAACAAATGAAATGCTAATTAGCTACTAATGTGGCTATCATAAAGAACTACAAATGTCATGATGATCTGGTTGAGACTGCCGAATCGAAGCAAAGGTAAGAATCTCTGGATTAACTATCTAATGTTAGCTAAATGTAGTAATTAATTAATTGGCTACATTTCTATAAATTGATTTGGACAAGTTTAAAATGTACATAATATCCGTTAGCAAAGGTGTCAGCTACAGATGACACCTTTGAGGAGCTTGCAGGGATTTGTAGTCTTGCATGATGCATGACCATTTTCGAATCTGAGAGTAAATTGAGCCAAATATATTAATAAAAGTCACCTAGTCCGAAAGAGATTTACATGGTTATCAAACACCAGGGTTAGCCTACACAAAACACAGCCCTTATTTGAACTGTTTTTAAAATCCCCTGTGGGAAAAAATGGTGAATGGTGGAAAAAATGATTAGAATAATTTCCCTGTTTGACTGCAAGGTTTTATGGGTATTATGACTCCTCCACTGTGGGGCCAGTAGTACAGCAGACCATGCTATTACAGTCCACAGCAGATGGTAAAAGGAAAGTTCACAGATTGGAAAGTACGAGTGGCAATGAATCCAATGATGTAGAGTCACGGTATGCAGTGCTTACCCTGTGACAATCACATTTTTTAAAAGCTGTTATGAAATATATATATATATATTTTTAAGTAATTATTTTTATCTACAGTAATGGTTTTTCTCAATGATTCTGCTGTGGACTGTAATAGCATGGTCTGCTGTACTACTGTCCCAGTAGTGACATAAAGACTTAGTCTGCTCTGCTGTGCTGGCCCAATGTCCCCACTGATAGTGCTGATGTGGAGATGGGCCAACCATAGAAATATATTCTACATTATATTTCTGTGAGGCCAACACTGTACAGTTTATGAAAACATTCAGAGACGTTTTTTCCGCTCTTGTAGCAAACCAAACTGTAGAGATGTGTGCTTAAGTAGAGGCACTTTGTCCACAGTGTTTTGGAAAGGCTGTGGAAAACGAACCCATATCAAAGTTGAACTGATCTACTCATGGTACTCTAACAGTATACAGTATACAGAGTAATAATACCCATAAAACCTAGTGGTCAAACAGGGAAATGGTTCCAATCGTTTTTTCCACCATTCATTTTTCCCATAGTGGATTTTAAAAATAAAAATGCTAAAACTACCTCAAAACCCCAGGAATAGCGATTTCATATTTTACGCATGCGTATTGCCTAAACATGTTGTGTGGGTATTTCCTGCCAATGCCTACGGTAAGCTGTGCACACTTGGGCGTCTACATAATTTGTCCCTCGCATCCCTTAAACTGAACAAAGCTAGCTAGCAAAAACAACCTGACAAATGGACACTACTATACTGCACCTCAAACAATTTTACAAGTTGGAATAATCATGTAACGCACCGTTTGGAGGGTTCGAAGAGTGCAACGTCAACTATAATGAAACTTAAGACCAGACGGAGGCAGCATACAGCATACAAGATGTGACTTCATTCATGACACTCAGGGCTCCTGAGACACTGCATCTCAGTGCAAGAGGCGTCACTGCAGTACCTGGTTCGATTCCAGGCTGCATCATATCTGGCCATGATTGGGAGTCCCATAGGGCATTGCACAATTGGCCCAGCATTGTCCGGGTTTGGCCAGGGTAGGCTGTCATTGTAAATGAACGTCATTGTTCTTAACTGACTTGCCTGGTTAAATGAAAATAAAAAATGACAGGCACAGCAACCACCATCAAGCAGTTGGTCAGGTGAACAGTGACCAACAAGTCATTAATCATTTTTACCCAGACTTTTACATATCTTGGACATTTCATTTTGCTTTGTGGCAGTAGTGGGAATGGGGCTTCTCCGCAACTCAATGCAGGTCCGAGCTTTGGCTTCTACAAGATGGAATGTGACTAACTACACTACAACCATTCTAGCTACATGCATGGCTGCGTGTGCATGCAGAATAAAACAAATGGACGTGGGGTTCTGCTTTGACTTCAACTACGCGGTCACCAAAAGGAAGGACAGAATAATAGACTTAATTTAAAGTAAAGGTCTGCCTAAATGCATTTTCCTTTGCAAGTTAGGCTACTGTAGAATCATGTGAATAGACAACATCCTTTGAATGCATTTGATTTATCAAGCAAGAATTGTTTTTGATGAGACATGTTTTGAACTGCATTTTCAGTCATTTCAATTGTTGATATGGAATGTTGTTAGAACCATATACAGTGGGGAGAACAAGTATTTGATACACTGCCGATTTTGCAGGTTTTCCTACTTACAAAGCATGTAGAGGTCTGTCATTTTTATCATAGGTACACTTCAACTGTGAGAGACGGAATCTAAAACAAAAATCCAGAAAATCACATTGTATGATTTTTAAGTAATTAATTTGCATTTTATTGCATGACATAAGTATTTGATCACCTACCAACCAGTAAGAATTCCGGCTCTCACAGACCTGTTAGTTTTTCTTTAAGAAGCCCTCCTGTTCTCCACTCATTACCTGTATTAACTGCACCTGTTTGAACTCGTTACCTGTATAAAAGACACCTGTCCACACACTCAATCAAACAGACTCCAACCTCTCCACAATGGCCAAGACCAGAGAGCTGTGTAAGGACATCAGGGATAAATTGTAGACCTGTACAAGGCTGGGATGGGCTACAGGACAATAGCCAAGCAGCTTGGTGAGAAGGCAACAACTGTTGGCACAATTATTAGAAAATGGAAGAAGTTCAAGATGACGGTCAATCACCCTCGGTCTGGGGCTCCATGCAAGATCTCACCTCGTGGGGCATCAATGATCATGAGGAATGTGAGGGATCAGCCCAGAACTACACGGCAGGACCTGGTCAATGACCTGAAGAGAGCTGGGACCACAGTCTCAAAGAAAACCATTAGTAACACACTACGCCGTCATGGATTAAAATCCTGCAGCGCACGCAAGGTCCCCCTGCTCAAGCCAGCGCATGTCCAGGCCCGTCTGAAGTTTGCCAATGACCATCTGGATGATCCAGAGGAGGAATGGGAGAAGGTCATGTGGTCTGATGAGACAAAAATAGAGCTTTTTGCTCTAAACTCCACTCGCCGTGTTTGGAGGAATAGAAGGATGAGTACAACCCCAAGAACACCATCCCAACCGTGAAGCATGGAGGTGGAAACATCATTCTTTGTGGGATGCTTTTCTGCAAAGGGGACAGGACGACTGCACCGTATTGAAGGGAGGATGGATGGGGCCATGTATCGCGAGATCTTGACCAACAACCTCCTTCCCTCAGTAAGAGCATTGAAGATGGGTCGTGGCTGGGTCTTCCAGCATGACAACGACCCGAAACACACAGCCAGGGCAACTAAGGAGTGGCTCCGTAAGAAGCATCTCAAGGTCCTGGAGTGGCCTAGCCAGTCTCCAGACCTGAACCCAATAGAAAATCTTTGGAGGGAGCCGAAAGTCCGTATTGCCCAGCGACAGCCCCGAAACCTGAAGGATCTGGAGAAGGTCTGTATGGAGGAGTGGGCCAAAATCCCTGCTGCAGTGTGTGCAAACCTGGTCAAGAACTACAGGAAACGTATGATCTCTGTAATTGCAAACTAAGGTTTCTGTACCAAATATTCAGTTCTGCTTTTCTGATGTATCAAATACTTATGTCATGCAATAAAATGCAAATTAATTAATTAAAAATCATACAATGTGATTTTCTGGATTTTTGTTTTAGATTCCTTCTCTCACAGTTGAAGTGTACCTATGATAAAAATTACAGACCTCTACATGCTTTGTAAGTAGGAAAACCTGCAAAATTGTCAGTGTATCAAATACTTGTTCTCCCCACTGTATACAGTCGTGGCCAAACGTTTTGAGAATGACACAAATATTAATTTTCAAAGTCTGCTGCCTCAGTTTGTATGATGGCAATTTGCATATACTCCAGAATGTTATGAAGAGTGATCAGATGAATTGCAATTCATTGCCAAGTCCCTCTTTGCCATGCAAATGAACTGAATCCCCCCAAAAACATGTCCATTGCATTTCAGCCCTGCCACAAAAGGAGCAGCTAACATCATGTCAGTGATTCTCTCGTTAACACAGGTGTGAGTGTTGACGAGGACAAGGCTGGAGATCACTCTGTCATGCTGATTGAGTTTGAATAACAGACAGGAAGCTTCAAAAGGAGGGTGGTGCTTGGAATCATTGTTCTTCCTCTGCCAACCATGGTTACCTGCAAGGAAACCCGTGCCGTCATCATTGCTTTGCACAAAAAGGGCTTCACAGGTAAGGATATTACTGCCAGTAAGATTGCACCTAAATCAACCATTTATCGGATCATCAAGAACTTCAAGGAGAGCGGTTCAATTGTTGTGAAGAAGGCTTCAGGGCAGCCAAGAAAGTCCAGCAAGCGCCAGGACCGTCTCCTAAAGTTGATTCAGCTGCGGGACCGGGGCACCACCAGTACAGAGCTTGTTCAGGAATGGCAGCAGGCAGGTGTGAGTGCATCTGCACGCACAGTGAGGTGAAGAATTTTGGAGGATGGCCTGGTGTCAAGAAGGGCAGCAAAGAAGCCACTTCTCTCCAGGAAAAACATCAGGGACAGACTGATATTCTGCAAAAGATACAGGGATTGGACTGCTGAGGACTGGGATAAAGTAATTTTCTCTGATGAATCCCCTTTCCGATTGTTTGGGGCATCCGGAAAAAAAGCTTGCGCGGAGAAGACAAGGTGAGCGCTACCATCAGTCCTGTGTCATGCAAACAGTAAAGCATCCTGACACCATTCATGTGTGGGGTTGCTTCTCAGCCAAGAGAGTGGGCTCACTCACAATTATGCCTAAGAACATAGCCATGAATAAAGAATGGTACCAACACATCCTCTGAGAGCAACTTCTCCCAACCATCCAGGAAAAGTTTGGTGATGAATAATGCCTTTTCCACTATGATGGAGCACCTTGCCATAAGGCAAAAGTGATAACTAAGTGGCTCGGGGAACAAAACATCGATATTTTGGGTCCATGGCCAGGAAACCCCAGACCTTAATCCCATTGAGAACTTGTGGTCAATTCTCAAGAGGCGGGTGGACTTACAAAAACTCACAATTTCTGACAAACTCCAAGCATTGATTATGCAAGAATGGGCTGACATCAGTCAGGAAGTTATTTGACAGCATGCCAGGGCAGATTGCAGAGGTCTTGAAAAAGAAGAGTCAACACTGCAAATATTGACTCTTGGCATCAACTTCATGTAATTGTCAATAAAAGCCTTTGACACTTATGAAATGATTGTAATTATACTTCAGTATTCCATAGTAACATCTGACAAAAATATCTAAAGACACTGAAGCAGCAAACTTTGTGGAAATTAATATGTGTGTCACCGCACATCACTGCATGAATCCATAGGGAGGGATTAGGTGAAATTAAGCTTTCATCGGACAGACAGATTGAGAACAGGAGGAAAAGGAGTCGAAGACCTTGAGGAAGAGGGAGGTTGAATGAAGGGCATTCACAGGGTGAGAAAGGGAGGAGAGTGTTTGTGAAACAGAGAGCTGATCTCATCAGATATAGTATAAGAGGGATAACAGGTCAAATTAAGGTCAATTAAAAAAGAGAAACATAAAGAGAGAGGAAGCGAGAAAAAGATAAATAGGGGAGAGAGAGAGAGGGGAGCTCAGATAGACAGCCATTAATCTGAGTGAATTACCCGGGGTGTGTAAATTCTAAAACACAAATCAACATGGCATTTGTCACAAAGGATTAAGCAGAACCCTGACACAGACAGGCCATGGCCTACGGTGGCCTAGCGGACTAGGCCGCTGCCTCCGTTGAACATTTACCGCTGCAGCATGGGTTCGAATGCGGCCCGCTGCAACACTACATTGCCAAAAGTATGTGGATACCTGTCCGTCGAACATCTCATTCCAAAATCATTGGCATTAATATGGAGTTGGTCCCCCCTTTGTTCCAATTCATCCCAAAGGTGTTCGATGGGGTTGAGGTCAGGGCTCTGTGTAGGCCAGTCAAGTTCTTCCACACTAATCTCCACAAACACTTTCTGTATGCACCTTGCTATGTGCACGGGGACATTTCCTGTTTCAGCATGACAAGGGCCTTTCCCAAGCTGTTGCCACATAGTTGGAAGCACAGAATCATCTAGAATGTCATTGTATGCTGTAGCATTACGATTTCCCTTCACTGGAACTAAGGGGCCTTGCCTGAACCATAAAAAACAGCCTCAAACCCTTGTTCCTCCTCCACCAAACTTTACAGTTGGCACATTGCATTCGGGCAGGTAGTGTTCTCCTAGCATCCGCCAAACCTGCCAGATGGTGAAGCGTGATTCATCACTCCAGTCCAATGATGGCAAGCTTGGCATTGTGGTTGGAATTGCGACATTGTGATCTTAGGCTTGTGTGTGGCTGCTTGGCATGGAAACCAATTTCATGAAGCTCCCGACGAACAGTTCTTGTGCTAACGTTGCTTCCAGATCCGTTCTGTGAGCTTGTGTGGCCTACCACTTCGCGACTGAGCCATGGTTACTCCTAGACGTTTCCACTTCACAATAACAGCACTTACAGTTGACCGGTCAGCTCTAGTGGGTCATAAATTTGAAGAACTGAGTTGTTGGAAAGGTGGCATCCTGAGCTCTTCAGTAAGGCCATTCTACTGCCAATGTTTGTCTATGGAGACTGCATGGATGTGAGCTTGATTTTATACAGCTGTCATCAACGAGTCTAGCTGAAATAGTCAAATCCACTAATTTGATGTGGTGTCCACATACTTTTGGCAATGTAGTGTATTTTACGACACTCTCCTCTATCTTTCAGCTCCATCTCTCTCTATCAACTAAACATACAAAGACTTAAAAATATATATATGAATCATTTCTCCCTAGCCTCTTTCTCAAAACGCATAAGAGAAAATGGTTTGAGGGACAGACAGACAGATCATTTACATTTACATTTACATTTAAGTCATTTAGCAGACGCTCTTATCCAGAGCGACTTACAAATTGGTGCATTCACCTTATGATATCCAGTGGAACAACCACTTTACAATAGTGCATCTAACTCATTTAAGGGGGAGGGGGGGGGTTAGGAGGATTACTTTATCCTATCCTAGGTATTCCTTAAAGAGGTGGGGTTTCAGGTGTCTCCGGAAGGTGGTGATTGACTCCGCTGACCTGGCGTCGTGAGGGAGTTTGTTCCACCATTGGGGTGCCAGAGCAGCGAACAGTTTTGACTGGGCTGAGCGGGAACTGTACTTCCTCAGAGGTAGGGAGGCGAGCAGGCCAGAGGTGGATGAACGCAGTGCCCTTGTTTGGGTGTAGGGCCTGATCAGAGCCTGAAGGTACGGAGGTGCCGTTCCCCTCACAGCTCCGTAGGCAAGCACCATGGTCTTGTAGCGGATGCGAGCTTCAACTGGAAGCCAGTGGAGAGAGCGGAGGAGCGGGGTGACGTGAGAGAACTTGGGAAGGTTGAACACCAGACGGGCTGCGGCGTTCTGGATGAGTTGTAGGGGTTTAATGGCACAGGCAGGGAGCCCAGCCAACAGCGAGTTGCAGTAATCCAGACGGGAGATGACAAGTGCCTGGATTAGGACCTGCGCCGCTTCCTGTGTGAGGCAGGGTCGTACTCTGCGAATGTTGTAGAGCATGAACCTACAGGAACGGGTCACCGCCTTGATGTGAGTTGAGAACGACAGGGTGTTGTCCAGGATCACGCCAAGGTTCTTAGCGCTCTGGGAGGAGGACACAATGGAGTTGTCAACCGTGATGGCGAGATCATGGAACGGGCAGTCCTTCCCCGGGAGGAAGAGCAGCTCCGTCTTGCCGAGGTTCAGCTTGAGGTGGTGATCCGTCATCCACACTGATATGTCTGCCAGACATGCAGAGATGCGATTCGCCACCTGGTTATCAGAGGGGGGAAAGGAGAAGATTAATTGTGTGTCGTCTGCATAGCAATGATAGGAGAGGCCATGTGAGGATATGACAGAGCCAAGTGACTTGGTGTATAGCGAGAATAGGAGAGGGCCTAGAACAGAGCCCTGGGGGACACCAGTGGTGAGAGCACGTGGTGCGGAGACAGATTCTCGCCACGCCACCTGGTAGGAGCGACCTGTCAGGTAGGACGCAATCCAAGCGTGGGCCGCGCCGGAGATGCCCAACTCGGAGAGGGTGGAGAGGAGGATCTGATGGTTCACAGTATCAAAGGCAGCCGATAGGTCTAGAAGGATGAGAGCAGAGGAGAGAGAGTTAGCTTTAGCAGTGCGGAGCGCCTCCGTGACACAGAGAAGAGCAGTCTCAGTTGAATGACTAGTCTTGAAACCTGACTGATTTGGATCAAGAAGGTCATTCTGAGAGAGATAGCAGGAGAGCTGGCCAAGGACGGCACGTTCAAGAGTTTTGGAGAGAAAAGAAAGAAGGGATACTGGTCTGTAGTTGTTGACATCGGAGGGATCGAGTGTAGGTTTTTTCAGAAGGGGTGCAACTCTCGCTCTCTTGAAGACGGAAGGGACGTAGCCAGCGGTCAAGGATGAGTTGATGAGCGAGGTGAGGTAAGGGAGAAGGTCTCCGGAAATGGTCTGGAGAAGAGAGGAGGGGATAGGGTCAAGCGGGCAGGTTGTTGGGCGGCCGGCCGTCACAAGACGCCAGATCATGGAACAGAACACCGAGCGATAGAGAGAGAGAGAGAGAGATGCTAGGTCTGGTGCACTGCCAGCACTACCACCTCCTCACTAGAGATAATGTAGTACAGAACTCTGACTGATCTACTTACTGCATGATGCTCCTGTTATATGGTTTTAAGCCTCTGCTTTGGAACGGGCTAAGCCAGATCTGTCCTTCCCTCCACAGAGGGACAAATGGTGTGGATTTTAAGGATTGTGGTATGTGTGTGTGTGTGTATATGTTTGTATTTATTAGGGATCCCCATTAGCTGTTGCCAAGGCAGCAGCTACTTTTCCCAGGGTCCAAACACTAAGGCACTTACATTACATATAAAACAAAAGATAACGCTACATCATAACCTTATTATACCACTACATATCTACAATACAATATGTATAATACCACTATACAACAATATTAGAATGTACGCGTGTGCAGAGTGTGTGAGCTATCGTGTGTGTGTGCGTATGTGTGTCTTCACAGTCCGCGATGTTCCATAAGGAGTAGTTTATGTTTTTTTGTATAATCTGATTTTACTGCTTGCATGAGTTACTTGATGTGGAATAGAGTTCCATGTAGTCATGGCTCTGTGTAGTACTGTGCGTTTCCCGGAGTATGTTCTTGACCTAGGGACTGTGAAGAGACCCCTTGTGGCATGTCTTGTGGGGTATGAATGGGTGTCTGAGCTGTTTGCTAGACATTTGAACAGACAGCTCGATGCCTTCAACATGTCAATACCTCTCACAAAGACAAGTAGTGATGCAGTCAATCCCTCCTCTACTTTGACCCAGGAGAAACTGACAGGCATGTCATTGATGTTAGCCCTCCGTGTACATTTAAGGGCCAGCCGTGCTTCTCTGTGTTCTGGGACAACTGTAATGTCCCTCTTTGTGGCACTTGACTATATGACTGGGCAGTAATCCAGGTGCGACAAACCTAGGGCCTGTAGGACTTGTTTTATTGATAGCGATGTCAAGAAAGCAGAGCAGCCCTTTTTAATGGGCAGACCTTGTCCAATCTTAGCTACCGTTTCATCAATATGTTTTGACCAAGACGGTATACAATCCAGGATTACACCAAGCAGTTTAGTCTCCTCAACTTGCTACATTTCCAAATGATTCATAACAAGATTTAGTTGAGGTTAAGGGGTTTAGTAAAGGTTTGTCCCAAATACAATGCTTTTAGTTTGTGAAATATTTAGTACCAGCTTATTACTTGCCACCCATTCTAAAACTGACTGCGGCTCCTTCTTAAGTGTTGCAGTGATTTCACAGTGACAGTAAAGATTGAAAAAAGTAAGGGGCCTAGACCACTGCCCTGGGGAATGCCCAACTCTATCTGGATTATGTTAGAGAGGCTTCCAATAAAGAACACCCTCTATGTTCTGTTAGACAGGTAACTCTTGATGCACGATATAGCAGGTGATGTAAAGCCATAACACATATGTTTTTACAGCGGATTATGAGCAATGTCAAAAGCTGCACCGAAGTCTAATAAAACAGCTCCCACAAGCTTCTTATTATCAATTACTGTGAAATAGTATTGTATCTGGTCAAAAACAATTATTTAAAAAGGTTTATTAAGGGTTGGCTGATTGGTCGGCTGTTTGAGCCAGTAAAGGGTTTATTGCTATTCTTGGGTAGGGGAAGGACTTGTGTGTGTGTATCACTGAAAGTAATGTTTCGGGGTTATAATTGGAGTGTATCATCACCTCCTCAAGCCTCTTTCACCAAAAAAACAGGGGGGAAAGAGACATTGTTGGAAGATAAAAGGCCTAGTGAAGAGTTTCATTCCAAAACGATATATAAAAATTATGAAAGAGATTGGTGTGTTTTTTTCATTAACTTATCATGGCATTGGGATTTTCAATTGCAGTCAGAGAAATAAGCAGTACTACTCAGTTTTCCACAGTCAAATGTAGTAACATAAAGAAATGTGTAAAATGATACATTTGTGACATCAATAGAATGTTTTTACAGCTAAAATAATTCAATATAGTATGAGACCTGCATATAAACATTTACATTTAACATTTTAGCCATTTAGCAGATGCTCCAGAGCGACTTACAGAAAGTGCCTTAAGATATCTTAAGATAGCTAGGTGAGACAACCACATATCACAGTCAAATATACAGGATACAAACATTCCGTTCCAGCTAAACAATGGGTATATAGCGTTTTGCAAACATCTCAAATCTATGAATGAAACAGAAATATTTTACACATGAAGGTACCCATAATAATTTCTGATGATAAATTACACACAAAAAAATAAAACAATTGTGGATATAGCATTTTGGAAATAAACTCTTCACTTGTTCTTTCAACGCTTAGTCCTATAATTAAGTGATGCATCTTAAAAACAAGAACTATGCACTGGGGACTTCAGTTAGAGGCCAGGTCCCAAATGGTATCCTATTCCCAATTTAGTGCACTACTTTTGACCAGAACCCTGGGCCCTCGTCCCCAGCCGTCTCAAGAGATAGTCAAGCATCAACAAGTTATCCACTGCTGGAAGTCAACCACACACACAGACACACAGACACACACACAGACACACAGACAGACAGACACACACACACACAGACACACACACACCTCAAGACTGAAACAACTGAAGCCTAGGCAGCCTATTTGTGAAGTAATTCCCAGCACGGCCGAAGGCCCCAGTCAGTCAGAACCCTCTGCTTCTCTGTTTCATATTCTTTCCTCCAAATGTACACTGAACAAAAATATAACATATATAAAATGTTGGTCCCATGTTTCATGAGGTGAAATAAAAGATTCCAAAAATGTTCCATATACATTTGTTTACATCCCTGTGAGCATTTCTCCTTTGCCAAGATAATCCATCCACCTGACAGGTGTGGCATATCAAGAAGCTGAATAAAGAGCATGATCATTACACAGGTGCACCTTTTGCTGGGGACAATAAAAGGCCACTAAAATGCAGGCTTTTCACACAACACAATGTCAAAGATTGAGGGTTTGGGCAATGCTGAATGCAGGAATTTCCACCAGAGCTGTTTCCAGAGAATTTAATGTTAGTTTCTATACCATAAGCCACCTCCAACGTCTTTTTAGAGATTTGGCAGTACGTCCAACCGGCCTCACAACCGCAGACCAGTGGTGGCAAAAGTACCCAATTGTCATACTTGAGTAAAAGTAAAGATACCTTCATAGACAATTTGTCAAGTAAAAGTCACCCAGTAAAATACTACTTGCGTAAAAGTCTAAAAGTACTTGGTTTTAAATATACTTGAGTATATTTAAAAAGTAAAAGTATAAATCATTTAAAATTCCTTTTATTAAGGAAACTAGACGGCACTATTTTTTTATTTAGCCAGGGGCACACTCCAACACTCCGACATAAATTACAAAAGAAAGCATGTGTGTTTAGTAAGTCCGTCAGATCAGAGGCAGTAGGGATGACCAGTGATGCTCTCTTGATAAGTCTGTGAACTGGACCCGTTTCCTGTCCTGCTAAGCATTCAAAATGTAATGAGTACTTTAAGGGTGTCAGAGAAAATGTACGGAGTAAAAAGTACATTATTTTCTTTAGGAATGTAGTGAAGTAAAAGTAAAAGTTGTCAAAACTATAAATAGTAAAGTAAAGTACAGATACCCATAAAAACGACTTTAGTATTTTAAAGTATTTTTACTTAAGTACTTTACAACACTGCCACAGACCACTTGTATGGCGTAAAGTGAGCGAGCAGTTTGCTGATGTCAATGTTGTGAACAGAGTCCCCCCAATGGTGGCGGTGGGTTATGGTATGGGCAGGCATAAGCTATGGACACCGAACACAATTGCATTTTGTCTTTGGCAAGTTGAATGCACAGATATACCGTGATGAGATCCTGAGGTCCATTGTCGTGCCATTCATCCGCCGCTATCACCTCATGTTTCAGCATGATAATGCACGGCCCCATGTCACAAGGATCTGTACACAATTCCTGGAAGCTGAAAATGTGCCAGTTCTTTAATGGCCTGCATACTCACCAGACTTGTCACCCATTGAGCACGTTTGGGATGCTCTGGATCGACGTGTACGACAGCGTGTTCCTCAACCATTGAAGAGGAGTGGGACAACATTCCACGGGCCACAATCAACAGCCTGATCAACTCTATGCGAAGGAGCTGTGTCGCTCTGCATGAGGCCAATGGTGGTCACACCAGATACTGACTGGTTTTCTGATCCACACCCCTACCTTTGTTTTAAGCTATCTGTATTCCAAGTCATGTGAAATCCATAGATTAGGGCCTAATGAATTTATTTCAATTGACTGATTTCCTTATATGAACTGTAACTCAGTAAAATATTTGATATTTTTGCATGTTGCATTATGGTTTGGAGTTCTCAAATCTCAAGTGACACAGCAGCACACACACACACACACCAACTGAGTAACACCACCAGCTGACCAAGGTCTTCACTTCATCAATCCACAACTTAATCTTTATTTCCCAAAAATGTTTGAGAACCACTAACAAACCTAAAGTGCCTTCAGAAAGTATTCATACCACTTGACTTTTTCCACATTTTGTTGTGTTACAGCCTGATTTTTTATTTTATTAAATTGATTAAATTGAGATTTTGTGTCACTGGCCTACAACACAATACCCCATAATGTCAAAATGGATTTAAGTTGTTATACATTTTTACAAATGTATTAAAAATGAAAAGCTGAAATGTCTTGAGTCAATAAGTATTCAACCCCTTTGTTATGGCAAGCCTAAATAAGTTCGGAAGTAAAAATGTGCTTAGTAAGTTGCAGGTCTGCAATAATAGTGTTCAACATGATTTTTGAATGACGACCCCACACATACAATTACATGTAAGGTTAAGGTTTTCTAATGCCTCGCAAAGAAGGGAACCTATTGGTAGATACGGGAAAGAAAAGCAGACCTTGAATATCAATTTGAGCATGGTGAAGTTAATAATTACCCTTTGGATGGTGTACCAATAGACTCAGTCACTACAAATATACAGGCATCTTTCCAAACGGAAAGAAAAGCTCTCAGGGATTTTACCATGAGGCCAATGGTGACATTAGAACAGTTACAGAGTTTAATGGCTGTGATAAGAGAAAAATGAGGATGGATCAACAACATTGTAGTTACTCCACAATACTAATTTAAATGACAGAGTGAAAAGAAAGAAGCCTGTTCAGAATACAAATATTCCAAAACATGCATCCTGTTTGCTCACTGTAATATATCTACTGCTGTACATATCAATCTTAGTATATATTTTTGGTGTATATACCCATAGATTGTGTTTGGATTATGGATACAGTATATTTGGGTTGTTAATTGGATTCGTTCTGACATTTGTGATTTCTTGTTTTTGATTATTTGTGTACCTGACATTAGGAGCTAGTAACACAAGCATTTCACTGCACCCGCTATGACATCTGTTAAACTGTATACGCGACCAATTAACTCTGATTTGATGAGCTTCACTAGATAGTGCACTACGACCAGGGGCCGCACTTTACTTTACTTTATTACGTTTATTTTTTCAGGGAAAATGCACACAGTAAATCAACATTCCAGTAAAAGTCCCGGATTTAGCCAGCCGGCTAATTTTCAACACTATAGGGGTCGTTCCACAAAATGAGTGCCTTTTGTGCACCAATTCTCATCGACGAGGCTGCAGTGGAGCAGGTTGAGAGCTTCAAGTTCCTTGGTGTCCACATCAACAACAAACTAACATGGTCCAAACACACCAAGACAGTCATGAAGAGGGCATGAAGAAAATAAAAATATTTGGCATGGGTCCTGAGATCCTCAAAAGGTTCTACAGCTGCAACATCGAGAGCATCCTGGCTGGTTGCATCACTGCCTGGTACGGCAATTGCTCAGCCTCTGACCGCAAGGCACTATAGAGGGTAGTGAGTACGGCCCAGTACATCACTGGGGCTATGCTACCTGCCATCCAGGACCTCTACACCAGGCGGTGTCAGAGGAAGGCCCTAAAAATTGTGAAAGACTCCAGCCAAACTAGTCATAGACTGTTCTCTCTGCTACCGCATGGCAAGCGGTACCGGAGCGCCAAGTCTAGGTCCAAGAGGATCCTAAATAGCTTCTACCCCCAAGCCATAAGACTCCTGAACAGCTAATCAAATGGCTACCCAGACAATTTGCATTGCCCGTAGCGGGATTTCTTTTTTTAATTTTATTATTTTTTACTTTTTTACTTTTACCCCTTTTTCTCCCCAATTTCATGGTATCCAATTGGTAGTTACAGTCTTGTCTCATCGCTGCAACTCCCGTACGGACTCGAGAGAGGCGAAGGCCGAGAGCCGCACAGAGCCGCGGGTCGAGGGCCGCACTGCTTCTTGACACAATGCCCACTTAACCCGGAAGCCAGCCGCACCAATGTGTCGGAGGAAACACCGTGAACCTGGCGACCGTGTCAGCGTGCACTGCGCCCGGCCCGCCACAGGAGTCGCTAGTGCGCGATGGGACAAGGACATCCGTACCGGCCAAACCCTCCCCTAACCCGTACGACGCTGGGCCAATTGTGTGCCACCCCATGGGTGGTAAAGGGATTGATTCAATATGCACATTGACAATGCCATCCCCACAGTGACTGTGCGTACATAACCCAACCAGAAGCCATGGATCACAGCAAACATCCGCACTGAGCTAAATGCTACAGCGGCCGCGTTCAAGTAGCGGGACACTAATCCAGACGCTTATAAGAAATCCCACTGCGGGGCCTCCCGAGTGGCGCAGTGGTCTAAGGCACTGCATTGCAGTGCTAGCTGTGCCTCTAGAGATTTTGGTTTAGAGTCCAGGCTCTGTCGCGATTGGGCGTGCTCAACCCTCCTTTTCTTGTAGTCCACAATCATCTCCTTTGTCTTGATCACGTTGAAGGAGAGGTTGTTGTCCTTGCACCACATGGTCAGGTCTCTGGCCTCCTTTTAACCTTATTGTTTACATAATGTTGCTGTTACTGTCTCTTATGACCGAAAATAACTTGTGGACATCAGAACAGCGATTACTCACCGAGGACTGCAAGAAACTTTTTCCTTTAACGAGTCAGACGAGAAGGATATCCTGCTTTCACTGGAACAGGCCCAGATCCCCACCTTTTGCGTGAAGAAAAGACCCAGGAAAAGGAGCCGCAGATCGGGCAGCCTTCGAAGAATCCGTAGGCGAGTGGGTAAACTCCCACTGCCATCTGTTCTTCTTGCTAACGTGCAATCATTGGAAAATAAAATTGATGACCTATGATTAGATTATCCTACCAACGGGACATTAAAAACAAACATCTTATTTTTCACCGAGACGTGGCTGAACAACGATACGGACAATATAGAGCTAGCGGAATTTTCCATGCACCGGCAGAACAGAGATGCTACCTCTGGTAAGACGAGGGGTGGCGGTGTGTGTCTATTTGTCAATAACAGCTGGTGTGCAATGTCTAATATTAAAGGAGTCTCGAGGTATTGCTTGCCTGGGGTAGAGTACCTTATGATAAGCTGTAGACCACACTATCAACCAAGAGAGTTCTCATCTATATTATTTGTATCTGTCTATTTACCACCACAGAACGAAGCTGGCACTAAGACCGCTCTCAACCAACTGTATAAGCCCATAAGCAAAGAAGAAAATGCTGGTGATCTGCTTGAAACATGTTGGTATTACAGACTCGGACAGGGAGAGGTTGAAAATGTCAGTGAAGACACTTGCCAGTTGGTCGGCGCATGCTCGGAGTACACGTCCTGTTAATCCGTCTGGCTCTGCGGCCTTGTGAATGTTGACCTGTTTGAAGGTCTTACTCACATCGGTTGCGGAGAGCCTGATTATACAGTCATCCGGAACAGCTGATGCTCTCATGCATGTTTCAGTGTTACTTGTCTCGAAGTGAGCATATGAGTTATTTAGCTTGTCTGGTAGGCTCGTGTCACTGGGCAGCTCTCAGCTGTGCTTCCCTTTGTAGTCTGTAATAGTTTGCAAGCCCTGCCACATCCGACGAGCGTCGGAGCCGGTGTAGTACGATTCGATCTTAGGAAGGGAAACCCAGCCGCGAGCTGACTAGTGACACGAGCCTACCACACCAGCTAAATGTCTTCTATGCTCGTGTCGAGGCAAGCAACACTGAACTATGCATGAGAGCACCAGCTGTTCCGAACAACTGTGTGATCACGCTCTCTCTCTGCATTGTTGGGAAGGGCACATACGTAAGCATTTTGTCTGTGTCCCAAATGGCACCTTGTTCTTTATATAGTGCAGTACTTTTCACCAGAGCCCTATGGGAGGGAATAGGGTGGCATTTGGAATGCAACCTAACTGTATAACTTTGTGTCTCACAATGTGTTGCTTCAATTTGTTTCAGAGGCATATTTTTCCCAAACACAATTTCATATGGATACAGTGTTAACACAGTGGATTTACTCAGATATGTGAGAGAGAGTCTGTGTGTATGTGTGTGTGTCTGTGTGTGTTTTAAAAAGAAATAGATAAGAGAGACTGAGAATAAATGATTTATTGAGCATTTGAAAAGCGTTGAGAGTTTCTTTCTGAGGAAGCAGCTGACTAACACAGAGTTCTAAATAGAGGCAAATGCTCCCTCTCTCCCCCCTTCTCTTTTTTTTGGAGGCACTAAAAGACGAGGTGTGTCTGTTTCGGACAGATGGGCTGCACTCTGACTAAACGGCAGGCGCAACCACACTCAAACACAAACAAACACACACACTTCCGCTAATCAGAATGCAGGGTAAGCAATAGCTATTTCTCTCCTCCGCTCCATCCCCCTCTCCTCCACTCCTCCGCTCCATCCCCCTCTCCTCCACTCCTCCGCTCCATCCCCCTCTCCTCCACTCCATCCCCCTCTCCTCCACTCCATCCCCCTCTCCTCCACTCCATCCCCCTCTCCTCCACTCCTCCGCTCCATCCCCCTCTCCTCCACTCCTCCGCTCCATCCCCCTCTCCTCCTCTCCTCCGCTCCATCCCCCTCTCCTCCACTCCTCTGCTCCATCCCCCTCTCCTCCACTCCATCCCCCTCTCCTCCACTCCTCCGCTCCATCCCCCTCTCCTCCACTCCTCCGCTCCATCCCCCTCTCCTCCACTCCTCCGCTCCATCCCCCTCTCCTCCACTCCTCCGCTCCATCCCCCTCTCCTCCACTCCTCCGCTCCATCCCCCTCTCCTCCACTCCTCCGCTCCATCCCCCTCTCCTCCACATCCCCCTCTCCTCCACTCCTCCGCTCCATCCCCCTCTCCTCCACTCCTCCGCTCCATCCCCCTCTCCTCCACTCCTCCGCTCCATCCCCCTCTCCTCCACTCCTCCGCTCCATCCCCCTCTCCTCCACTCCTCCGCTCCATCCCCCTCTCCTCCACTCCTCCGCTCCATCCCCCTCTCCTCCACTCCTCCGCTCCATCCCCCTCTCCTCCACTCCGCTCCATCCCCCTCTCCTCCACTCCTCCGATGGATCCAGAGGGAGGAGAGGAATCACCTCCATTTATCCCTCCATCCCTGAGAGGAATAAACGGATCTTAGCCGCAGGGAGAGAGGGATTGGTGCAGAGCAGAGGGATGTTAGCAAATAACAGAACAACAGAGAGAAGTAGGCCAATTAGAGCATATCCTCTGTCAAGGATGCAGACAAAGCATGGATATAGTACGTAACTTACTGAATGACTGCAGCCATCTTAATTCACAAACTATTATGGACTCTTCAATCTGAAAGTGTCTGCAGCTAAATCAGGCTATGTCAAGTCCACCATATGTACAGGTTTAGTGGGCTCTTGTGAACACCTGTGTTGACATGCTGAGGTATTCAGACCCTGATAAACAATAGACCGTGTTATTGAGTGTTTTGTTGGTAAGAAGACAGAGACCAAACAGACAGACAGAAAGACATGTTGACAGCACAACGCTTTGTTTAGCAGATCTACAGCTGACCACTACTGCCAGCCTTTCACACACACACAAACAAACACACACATAGAAAAGACCCAGGAAAAGGAGCCGCAGATCGGGCAGCCTTCGTAAAAAGAGAGATAAAAGAGAGACATACACACACTCATCCTCCCGTGTGACCTTATGGCTCAGCATAGTAGCACGAAAACGACTACAAACTGAAAGCTTCTCCGTATTAAACCACTTCAGCTTAACAGTGGAGCCTCTATACACACAGACACAGGCAGACGCACAAGAACACTATATAATACAAAAGTATTTGGACACCCGTTCAAATTAGTGGATTCAGCTATTTCAGCCACACCCGTTGCTGACAGGTGTAGAAAATCGAGCACACAGCCATGTAATCTCCATAGAGAAACATTGTCAGTAGAATGGCCAATACTGAAGAGCTCAGTGACTTTCAACGTGGCACAGTCATAGGATGCCACCTTTCAAACAAGTCAGTTCATCAAATTTCTTCCCTGCTAGAGCTGCCCCACTCAACTGTAAGTGCAGCTATTGTTAAGTGGAAACGTCTAAGAGCAACAACGGCTCAGCCGCGAAGTGGTAGGCCACACAAGCTCACAGAACGGGACTTCCGAGTACTGAAGCGCGTAAAAATATCTGTCCTCGGTTGCAACACTCACTACGGAGTTCCAAACTGCCTCTGGAAGTAACGTCAGCACAAGAACTGTTCGTCGGGAGCTTCATGAAATGGGTTTCCATGGCCGAGCAGCCGCACGCAACCCGTGCAATGTCAAGCATCGGCTGGAATGGTGTAAAGCTCGCCGCCGCGTTCTCTGGAGTGATGAATCACTCTTCACCATCTGGCAGTCCGACGGACTAATCTGAGTTTGGCGGATGCCAGGAGAACGCTACCTGCCCAAATGCATAGTGCCAAATGTAAAGTTTGTTGGAGGAGGAATAATGGTCTGGGGCAGTTTTTTTAATGGTTCGGGCTAAGCTCCTTAGTTTCAGTGAAGGGAAATCTTAACACTACAGCATACAACATTCAAGACGATTCTGTGCTTCCAACTTCGTGGTAACAGTTTGGAGAAGGCCCTTTCCTGTTTCAGCATGACAATGCTCCCGTGCACAAAGCGAGGTCCATACATAAATGGTTTGTTGAGATCGGCGTGGAAGAACTTGACTGGCCTGCACAGAGCCCTGACCTCAACCCATCAAACACCTTTGGGATGAATTAGAACGCCTACTGCGAGTCCCCGACCTCACTAATGTTCTTGTAAGCAAGTCCCCGCAGCAGTGTTCCAACATCTAGTGGAAAGCCTTCCCAGAAGAGTGGAGGCTGTTATAGCAGCAAAGGGGGACCAACTCCATATTAATGCCCATGATTTTGGAAAGAGATGTTTAACGAGCAGGTGTCCACATACTTTGGGTGTAGTGTATGTGTGTGTATGTCTAGGCTACAGAAATTGGTTCAATTATGGACTAAAATAAATGTGTTAAATAAATAAATGAAGAATATTGAATATTGCAGAATATTGAATATTGTATATAAATGTATTTTCGTTTAATCTAGTTTTTACACCATCCATTAACACCAACCATTCACTATAAAACATTTGTTTATCAACGAAAAAGCTAGGCAAAAATAATAGGTTTAAAAATAAGTGCGCCTAAAACATTTATTTCAAATAACCTAAAAATACAACAAAATAGGAGTATGCCACATGACAACGCAGTGCTATAGAAACAAGTTCATAAACAAATTGTCCAAGAATGTGCTTAGTGGTCTGGTCTCATACATAGGGATTTGGAGTCATTGAAAGGGTGGGACGAATGCGAACACACCAAGCTTCCTGATCTCTTGGGCGTAGTCGGTGCTGTTCAAGTATTTTTGTCGCACTATGGGAAGCATTTGTATTTTTCCCCAAATGGCCTGTTTCATGTGAAAGAAGCAACCCCAGTTGTGAGTCCCAGGAAGCACCTTCATGAAGGCTTTAAAAGCAGCTGGCTCAAAGTCAGTCACAACTTGGTCAGTTTCTTCCTGGGTCTTCAGGCTTCTCTCCTTCAGGCCATTCATCACCTTTCAGAGCATTGTCTGGGATATCGTTGTGTTCTCCATATAACTTGGAAATAACCCCATCAGTGAGGGTTATGCGACCACGGCATTTGAAAGCATCATATTCGGTGCACTTCCAGAATAACTTATTTGTGGCTGTCGTTCCCATCTGTAGGTGTAGCCTTCATTCACCAGGATAATATTTCAAATAAAATAAAATAAAATTTTATTTGTCACATACACATGGTTATAGCAGATGTTAATGTGAGTGTAGCGAAATGCTTGTGCTTATAGTTCCGACAATGCAGTAATAACCAACAAGTAATCTAACCTAACAATTCCACAACTACTACCTTATACACACAAGTGTAAAGGGATAAAGAATATGTACATAAAGATATATGAATGAGTGATGGTACAGAACGGCATAGGCAAGATGCAGTAGATGGTATAGAGTACAGTCTATACATATGAGATGAGTAATGTAGGGTATATAAACATAAAGTGGCATAGTTTAAAGTGGCTAGTGATACATGTATTACATAAAGATGGTAAGATGCAGTAGATGATATAGAGTACAGTATATACATATGAGATGAGTAATGTAGGGTATGTAAACATTATATTAAGTGGCATTGTTTAAAGTGGCTAGTGATACATTTTTACATAAATTTCCATCAATTCCCATTATTATAGTGGCTGGAGTTGAGTCAGTATGTTGGCAGCGGCCACTAAATGTTAGTGGTGGCTGTTTAACAGTCTGATGGCCTTGAGATAGGGACCGAGAGACTGAAAAACAGCTTCTGTTTTGATGCACCTGTACTGATCTCGCCTTCTGGATGATAGCGGGGTGAACAGGCAGTGGCTCGGGTGGTTGTTGTCCTTGATGATCTTTATGGCCTTCCTGTGACATTGGGTGGTGTAGGTGTCCTGGAGGGCAGGTAGTTTGCCCCCGGTGATGCGATGTGCAGACCTCACTACCCTCTGGAGAGCCTTACGGTTGTGGGCGGAGCAGTTGCCGTACCAGGCGGTGATACAGCCCGACAGGATGCTCTCGATTGTGCATCTGTAGAAGTTTGTGAGTGCTTTTGGTGACAAGCCGAATTTCTTCAGCCTCCTGAGGTTGAAGAGGCGCTGTTGCGCCTTCTTCACAACGCTGTCTGTGTGGGTGGACCAATTCAGTTTGTCCGTGATGTGTACACCGAGGAACTTAAAACGTTCCACCTTCTCCACTACTGTCCCGTCGATGTGGATAGGGGGGTGCTCCCTCTGCTGTTTCCTGAAGTCCACAATCATCTCCTTTGTTTTGTTGACGTTGAGTGTGAGGTTATTTTCCTGACACCACACTCCGAGGGCCCTCACCTCCTCCCTGTAGGCCGTCTCGTCGTTGTTGGTAATCAAGCCTACCACTGTAGTGTCGTCCGCAAACTTGATGATTGAGTTGGAGGCGTGCATGGCCACGCAGTCGTGGGTGAACAGGGAGTACAGGAGAGGGCTCAGAACGCACCCTTGTGGGGCCCCAGTGTTGAGGATCAGCGGTGTGGAGATGTTGTTTCCAACCCTCACCACCTGGGGGCGGCCCGTCAGGAAGTCCAGGACCCAGTTGCACAGGGCGGGGTCGAGACCCATGGTCTCGAGCTTGATGACGAGTTTGAGGGTACTATGGTGTTAAATGCTGAGCTGTAGTCGATGAACAGCATTCTCACATAGGTATTCCTCTTGTCCAGATGGGTTAGGGCAGTGTGCAGTGTGGTTGCGATTGCGTCGTCTGTGGACCTATTGGGTCGGTAAGCAAATTGGAGTGGGTCTAGGGTGTCAGGTAGGGTGGAGGTGATATGGTCCTTGACTAGTCTCTCAAAGCACTTCATGATGACGGAAGTGAGTGCTACGGGGCGGTAGTCGTTTAGCTCAGTTACCTTAGCTTTCTTGGGAACAGGAACAATGGTGGCCCTCTTGAAGCATGTGGGAACAGCAGACTGGGATAAGGATTGGTTGAATATGTCCTTAAACACACCAGCCAGCTGGTCTGCGCATGCTCTGAGGACGCGGCTAGGAATGCCGTCTGGGCCTGCAGCCTTGCGAGAGTTAACACGTTTAAATGTTTTACTCAACTCGGCTGCAGTGAAGGAGAACCCGCAGGTTTTGGTAGCGGGCCGTGTCAGTGGCACTGTATTGTCCTCAAAGCGAGCAAAAAAGTTATTTAGTCTGTCTTGGAGCAAGACATCCTGGTCCGCGACGGGGCTGGTTTTCTTTTTGTAATCCGTGATTGACTGTAGACCCTGCCACATACCTCTTGTGTCTGAGCTGTTGAATTGCGACTCTACTTTGTCTCTATACTGGCACTTAGCTTGTTTGATTGCCTTGCGGAGGGAATAACTACACTGTTTGTATTCGGTCATGTTTCCGGTCACCTTGCCCCGATTAAAAGCAGTGGTTCGCGCTTTCAGTTTCACGCGAATGCTGCCATCAATCCACGGTTTCTGGTTTGGGAATGTTTTAATCGTTGCTGTGGGTACGACATCGTCAATGCACTTTCTAATGAACTCGCTCACCGAATCAGCGTATTCGTCAATGTTGTTGTTGGACGCAATGCGGAACATATCCCAATCCACGTGATCGAAGCAGTCTTGAAGCGTGGAATCAGATTGGTCGGACCAGCGTTGAACAGACCTGAGCGCGGGAGCTTGCTGTTTTAGTTTCTGTTTGTAGGCTGGAAGCAACAAAATGGAGTCGTGGTTAGCTTTTCCGAAAGGAGGGCGGGGGAGGGCCTTATATGCGTCGCGGAAGTTAGTATAACAATGATCCAAGGTTTTACCAGCCCTGGTAGCACAATCGATATGCTGATAGAATTTAGGGAGTTTTGTTTTCAGATTAGCCTTGTTAAAATCCCCAGCTACGATGAATGCAGCCTCAGGGTGTGTGGTTTCCAGTTTACATAAAGTCAGATAAAGTTCGTTCAGGGCCATCGATGTGTCTGCTTGGGGGGGAATATATACGGCTGTGATTATAATCTAAGAGAATTCCCTTGGTAGATAATGCGGGCGACATTTGATTGTGAGGAATTCTAAATCAGGTGAACAGAATGACTTGAGTTCCTGTATGTTGTTATGATCACACCACGTCTCGTTAATCATAAGGCATACCCCCCCGCCCCTCTTTTTACCAGAAAGATGTTTGTTTCTGTCGGCGCGATGCGTGAAGAAACCAGCTGGCTGCACCGACTCCGTTAAGCATGTAAAATAGTTTTCTTTAGTTTGTGTGCATATTATTATTTTACATTTAAGTATGACCTCCTAAAACTAGATCTGTATTTTGGGCCTCATGGAAATGTAAAATGTCAATACATTCTAAAACATTTTACTTGTCCAAAATCGTGCTGAAATAAAACACTTTTCGATCCTTGTATTAATGGCAGTGTTGTTTGCCTATCAATATAGTAAGCATTTATCTGTGAAATTAGACATCGAACTTGAACCCCGTTTCAACAAATCATCATCTGATTCAGAAAATTATTTCCAGAATGACAGTAAAGTGAACAGCTGTTGTGATAGCACGCAAGGTTTTTCTAGAATGTCTCATACGTTACGAAAAGGATAGTCCAAACTATACAGGGTAAAAATGTTGGCCTATAGCATTTTTAAACAGGTTCAAAAGCAAAAGAGCTTTATTTTCTTGTAATGCATTTTATTCAATGGCTTCACCGAAGTGTCCTCAAGCCAGGGTTGGGTGGCACTTTACAACATTCCAATGTTATAGTCTTGTGAATTTCTCATGCATATTTATTGATTGAAAGTGGGAACAAATTGGAGAGATGGACAAATAACGTTAGTGATTTCAAAACAAAATAGACTACATTTTCATTCAAATTATAAAGACATGAATATCAAAAAAGTTTTAAAAGATGTCTTTGCCTTAAAGTTGTACCTCGGATTAATATTTTATATAATGGCCTATACAGTAAACTCAAAATATGGTATTCTGTTGTTTTGAAATAGGCTACGTTTTCCATATCATAATGAGACTCAATGAAACGACACAGGCCAAATGGATTTTGTGATGTTTTCCTATATTAAATTGACTTATTAGACTGTTAAATGTAGGGTAAAAGGCAGGTATTTTATATAAACATTGGATTTCTGTGGTCTGAATTTCATTATAATTTTTGCTTTCAGTAGGTAGGCCTACCCATGTGTCTCTCCTCTCTCTGAAAGCCTGCTCACTGATGTCAATACCAAAGCTGATTGAATTGGAACGATGTGAATAATGATAATGATAGTGAGAGCCCATTATAGACTAACCCTTTAATCATAGGCTATTGTTACTTTGTGTCTCTAAAATCACAATGTTTCCATTTC
Source organism: Salvelinus alpinus (assembly GCF_045679555.1). Classification (NCBI taxonomy): domain Eukaryota; kingdom Metazoa; phylum Chordata; class Actinopteri; order Salmoniformes; family Salmonidae; genus Salvelinus; species Salvelinus alpinus. The sequence continues at coordinate 61,194,710 of NC_092088.1, read as the reverse complement.
TATAGTCATGTGACAGAGTATTTATTTTTATTGAAACCTCCAAATGTTGGCTTTTTACCAGATCCATTTTTTCTGCATTAAAATGTTTTATTTTCATTACTGAACAAAATTCAGTATGCTATAGCCTGTAGATCATTTCTGCCCATATGAACACATGTATTTTAGGCCATATAAAGAACAGCTATGCTTGATTTAATGAAAAGCAGCTAACAGACACAAAATTCTTCACATTCTTCAATAAAAGACTCATAAACAGAAACAGGAAATAGGCTCCACAGCTGGCTTCACAGTTTCCCCGCAAAAAAAGGCCTACAAGAAAACTCAATGTATCTCCATAAAGTTGAGTGAGCGAGGGGGTCTGTGCGCTGCGTAGTACCGTCCACAAAATGGCAAGCAACACACTACACACATCCTACTGTGATTGTCCAACTCAGCATAGTAGCACAAAACCGTCCACAAACTGAAAGCTTCTCCATATTAAACCACTTCAGCTTAGCAGTGGGGACTTTACTGTGATCTGTTCTCTACTCACACACACGCACACACCCCAATCTGTCTTCGTGGAGTTCCTGGAATCACAGCTACACCAAACCGGTATTAAAACATGACAAGGTGTGGGCCACAATGGATCTTGCCATTAGTCTGTTTAAGAAAGTGTGTCATCCTGCCAAAAAGCATGTCATACCAAACGGTGTCCCCCTCCAAAACACCCCACTAGAAGACCATGATCTTTGACCCTACCTGTTTGTCCTTGTCCTTGGACTTTCCACTGCCGCTGACCCGGGAGGAAGTGACATCACGGGGGATGACAGAGATCTGGTGCAGTGGCATGTTCATCCCCGCGCAGCCCACCGGACTGGTCGGGCTCACACACACACTTCCTGTCTCGCTGGCATGACGGGCTGAATCGCTACTCCCAGGCTACACTGCTCTGGAGAGGAGAATAAGTAGAAAGAGGAGATACAGGTTTAGACATACAGCACATAAATAACACTACTCACATTTATTTTCACAAGATATGCATTTATTTTTTGTAGACATTTTCTTTTCTTTCCTCCAACAGTATGACTGGTCTGGTTCTGGAACTGTGGGTGGCTAATCAGAGTGATGATAACACATTGACAGAGAAAAGAGTCGGAACAGCCCATGCTGTGAAGTCTATAAAAACTATTGTCTGAAAATAGAATAATAGCACATTGATCGAGAGGGAGAGAATGAACCACGGTCTGAATAGAACATAACACACTGACTGTCCACATTGACAAAGGTCTGAATTAGAGCTGGGTGATACGGACAAAAATCTATATTGCGATAAATTGCCTGAATTGATGCGATGACGACAAATAGAACGATATGTATATAACAATGTCCACCACAGAGGTCATTTCCATGTTAAAGGACCCATGAGCACTAAACATCACCCAGAAAAAGTCTTAAAAGGTATTATAAAAACATCAAAACACAATAATGTTGAATTCAAGACCCCTACCAACTAATATCAACACTTATAATAAGAATTTGTTCTTAACTAACTTGCCAAATTAAATAAAGGGTAAACACAAATAATAATATTTAGTTTGGGATAACATTTTCTGCCTTCTGTAAGTTCAATAAACATTGCCTTGTGCTGTGAAGGCTGAACCACGGTCAATCAAATCAAATGTATTTTATATACCCCTTTTGACAACAGTAGTTGTCACAAAGTGCAGCACCATGATAACACAACAACAGGGAGGGAGGGAAGAGGTAGAAGACAGGAAGATGGTGAGGATGAGGGGTATTGATGCATCACTAATCTAGTGCTGTCTGGAAGTAGGGGTGGGTTCTCTCTCAGTAAAGGTTAGGGATATCTCAGGGGACTATAGGGGTTTCTGGTAATCTCTCCCTCAGATCCCAGGGACATTATAGACAGTGAGGACAAGACACAGGGAGACTATCAAGGGGACCTGATACCATCACAGACAGATGAATTACATACCAGGGCTTTCCATTAAGGAAAGGCTTTCCATTATGTAATGAGAGAGAAGGAGAGCAGGAGAGAGGGGGACAGAGAAAGAGAGATGGGGCAGAGTGAAGGAGGGTGGAGAGATGGAGAGGGATAGAGAGAAAGAAAAAGATAGACAGTGAAAGAGAGACCTCCAACATGCAATTGCTTATGAGCTTATCTCCAGTGTGAGACAGTGAGTCCAGAGAAATGTCTGCACAAACCACTGTTTCCCCTACACACTAGTGCTACATGGACACTGACCCAGCCTTCACCATCCTACACACACACACACACACACTAACACACACACACAAAGCCAGGCTTTATGCAGATACAGGGACAAGGTCATGTGTTTGTAGGCAGTACTGCCATTTTGTTTCACCTCTGTTTGGACCGCTGTAGACCCCAGCAGCATTATGAGATATACACACACGTGTTGGCCCTAGCCCTACTTCACATATCGCTTGCTTATCACTAGATAACAATTTATAGTTGAACAGAATCTGCTAGAAAGATAATGTACTCATACAATTTGAATTATCTGCAAAAGAACAGGCCTTAATCAATATACTGTAGCTATTACTTCACCAATATAGCCAACTGAACAAGCAGAGGACTGAAGCCTTTACAGAAGTAAGCCTGGTTCTAAACTAATCTTTAGGCCTGTAGGTGGGGCCTAAAATAGAGATTGTACTAAATATTTCAACTCCATGTGGGTTACATTTACATTCTGGACAATCAATGATACTGTATATGTCTGGGCCATCACTGTTTCGGTAACCATCTGGCCAATCAATAACTTCCTGAAAAGGTCTGATCGGTCAGAAATTAACCTTGTTGCCATGGCACCAGCTACAGAGGTCATTATGACTGGAGGCTTGTTCGGTTTTACAATAACATGCTGAAACACACAAAAGAGAGTGCGAGTGGGCTCTGATTTCTGTCAGCACGCACAGTCACCCACACTGCTTGAGTCTAATGATTCATACACCATTCCCACTTGGCACAGACGTCATTTCACCCCAGGTGGTGAAGGTAGGAAACCACACCTCCACCCCGCTGATCCTCAACACTGGGGCCCCACAAGGGTGCATGCTCAGTCCCCTCCTGTACTCCCTGTTCACCCATGACTGCGTGGCCAAGCACGCATCCAACTCAATCATCAAGTTTGCGGATGACAACAGTAGTAGGCTTGATTACCAACAATGATGAGACAGCCTACAGGGAGGAGGTGAGGGCTCAGGGAGTGTGGTGCCAAGAAAACAACCTCTCACTCCATGTCAACAAAACAAAGGAGATGATCGTGGACTTCAGGAAACAGCAGAGGGAGCACCCCCCCCATCCACATCGACGGGACCGTAGTGGAGAAGGTGGAAAGCTTCAAGTTCCTCGGCGTACACATCACGGACAAACTGACCAAAAATGGTCAACTCAGACAGACAGTGTGGTGAAGAAGGCGCAACACCTAAAATCCTCACAAACTTTTACAGATGCACAATCGAGAGCATCCTGTCGGGCTGTATCAGCGCTTGATACAGCCAATGCACCGCCCGCAACCACACGACTCTCCAGAGGGTAGTGCGGTCTGCCCAACGCATCACCGGTCTGCCCAACAAACTACCTGCCCTCCAGGACACCGACAGCACCCAATGTCACAGAAATGACAAAAGGATCATCAAGGACAACAACCACCCGAGCCACTGCCTGTTCACCCCGCTATTATCCAGAAGGTAAGGTCAGTACAGGTGAATCAAAGCTGAGACAGAGAGACGGAAAAATAGCTTCTGTCTCAAGACCATCAGACTGTTAAATAGCCATCACTAGCACATAAAGGCTGCTGTCTATATACATAGACTTAAAATCACTGGCCACTTTAATAAATAGAACACTAGAACCTTTAATAATTTACCCATCTCATCTCATAATTTACCCATCGTCCATCTATTTTTATATTCTTAATTCCATTCCTTTACTAGATTTGTGTGTATTGGGTATATGTTGTGGAATTGTTAGATATTATTGCACTGTCGGAGCTAGAAGCGCAAGGATTTAGCTACACCCGCAATTACATCTCCTAAACACATGTATATCTTCATTTAACATTTCATATTTATTTTTATTAGGCAAGTCAGTTTAGAACAAATTCTTATTTACAATGACGACCTTGCCTTGTTCAGAGGCAGAATGACAGATGTTTACCTTGTCAGCTCAGGGATTCGATCTAGCAACCTTTCGGTTACTGGCCCAACGCTCTAACCAGTAGGCTACCTGCCGCCCCAAAATATGTATGTGTATATGACCAATAAAATTTTATTTTATTTCGTTTCTTTTTACATTTGGTTGAGCTGTCACCATGTCATTGGATTTAGGTTAAAGGTTTGGTGAAAAAAACTATTTCCTTACGTTGAGGACTTTTTGCAAATACAATCAATTTTCCACATTGATTCAGTCAGTTTTTGCACAGTGGGTTGTGTCTTGCTGCGAGTTTTTAATAAGTGATTGACAAGTTCGCCGCCATTGGACTCTGGAGCAGTGGAAACGCGTTCTCTGGAGTGATGAATCATGCTTCACCATCTGGCAGTCCGACGGACGAATCTGGGTTTGGCGGATGCCAGGAAAATGCTACCTGCCCCAATGCATAGTACCAACTGTAAAATTTAGTGGAGGAGGAATAATGGTCTGGGGCCATTTTTTATGGTTCGGGCTAGTCCCTTTAGTTCCAGTGAAGGGAAATCTTAACGCTACAGCATACAATGACATTCAAGACGATTCTGTGCTTCCAATTTTGTGACGAAGGTTTGGGGAAGGCCTTTTCCTGTTTCAGCATGACAATGATGCCCCGTGCACAAAGCGAGGTCCATACAGAAATGGTTTGTCGAGATCGGTGTGGAAGAACATGACTGGCCTACACAGAGCCATGACCTCAACCCTGTCTAACACCTTTGGGATGAATTGGAACGCCCACTGCGAGGCCAGACCTAATCGGCCAACATCAGTGCCCGACCTCACTAATGCTCTTGTGGCTGAATGTAAGCAAGTCTCCGCAGCAATGTTCCAACATCTAGGGGAAAGTCCTCCCAGAAGAGTGGAGGCTGTTATAGCAGAAAAGGGGGGACCAACTCCATATTAATGCCCATGATTTTGTAATGAGATGTTCGACGAGCAGGTGTCCACATACACTACATGACCAAAAGTATCTAAATCAGGCCCAAAGAAATCCTGCACCCCCTGACAAAAAATATTTCTGCCATCTCGAACTGTAGCCTACAGCGCATTTTCTATATTAGCGGGTTAGGACCTGGTGCAGGCCTCATATTTTCTCTTTTTCACATATAGGTTGTGCGGTTGTGGATGAGTTATTAGCAATTGCAGGCGGGTGCGGGTGGAAAAACAGCTGACCGCACCACTAACCCATTGATTCTTAAAGAATATAAGTTATAAATGCCTCATGAGTTCGTTCAACTGTCAGACCCAATCAGAACCTAAAATATAAGCTTGTTTTACTCCAATGTTGTAAACAATGTAAATAAACATTTTATAGCCTCAAAACTCTCTCTCCCTCCTCTCCCCTCATCATATCCACAACAACAGAATTAATAAATGAATAAAGAGTGTGTTATCTCACTAATCGTTAGCTCACTGGAGTCAACGAACCTTACAGATACATTTTTATAATATCATAATAGACACAGGTATATATTGGAGTACAGTAATAACAATCACACATCTTTCATTATAAGTTTCCAATGATACCACCGACTGGTATTGGACACGTGTGTCAGCCTGTAAACCTTATTGATGGTCAAACACAAACTGAACTGTGTGAAGGGACACACAGTTCAGTCCAGAATATCTTCAGATAACAAACTTTCATCAAAAGGCAATACAGGCTGGTTGTGACAATAACTGAATACCACCTCTGTTTACACTCTTCATAAAGTCCCGTTGTGTGTGCGTGCGTGTTATGCTTTCCGAACATCCCACATCTACTGTCTGTGTCTGGGAAAAATTGAACTAAAATGGTCTGTGGGAAAACAGTCAGAAAATTCTAACTGATTATTCTGCTGAGGTGAATTGTTTTTACGAAACCATTGATAAACTGATTACAAACATTGACGCAACCTTTCCACCTGTGAGATCTAAACCTGGCCTCGGTGTATACAACCCAGTTCTTTCTCTGCTGCAGGCCCTTGTACTTTCATTATAATGGGAATGTTTCTCCGTAGAGGCCTGTAAGAATGGAACCTGTATAAAGCTCTAGCTCTGGTAGTTCCAGTCAACAGTGATTTCATTGCAGCCATGAGCAAGGTCTTGAATAAATCTTTCCCTTATGGATTTAAATTCAAAGACAGTACTATGCTGTTTATCAAGTCTCCAGATCTGTTGTGAAAAATGTATTACATCTATTTCAAATGTATTTTAATGAGCCAACCTGGATAAAAGGTATGTTAAATCAAATGTACACCTACATGATACATAAATTAAGCGTCCACCCGTGAAATTATCTTTCAAAACAGAACTGCTGTATAAATCTACACATCCATGACGAATGAAAAGGCCTCCTGTGTAAAGCGGGAACTGCTACTTCAGGGCGACAAAACAGGCAGCCTGAGCCCTTGAAGGACCATAATGGCCGTAATGACATCATCAACCAGAGAATGGTAAGGTACAGTACATCATCAACCAGAGAATGGTAAGGTACAGTACATCATCAACCAGAGAATGGTAAGGTACAGTACATCATCAACCAGAGAATGGTAAGGTACAGTACATCATCAACCAGAGAATGGTAAGGTACAGTACATCATCAACCAGAGAATGGTAAGGTACAGTACATCATCAACCAGAGAATGGTAAGGTACAGTACATCATCAACCAGAGAATGGTAAGGTACAGTACATCATCAACCAGAGAATGGTAAGGTACAGTACATCATCAAAAAGAGATAATACTCCCGATCCATTCCAGCTGAGCCGGCACTTCTGCCAAGGTGATATATCGGGGTTGTCAACTGTTTCCAGTTTCATTGCGTACCAATACCATTCAGCTCAGCCACCATGTGTGGTAAGTGTTCTGGCACAAAATGTCAGCTGTGGAATGGGATGAGTTATCCCCATATAGGCCTAATGTGAAGTGCTTTGAGGCTTTGTCAAAAGCGCTATATAAAAATGCAACCAACTACCTAGTGCCATCAGCCACCGCCTAGCTCCTATCTCTGTTGTGTGCTTCAGAGGGGCTTTGCAAACAGCCTACATTCCAACCACCACAGAGTTCTTTACACTGCAGGCACAGCAAGGTCTGACATCCTCCACAGAGAGAGAGAAGCTATTCCAGAGCATCAATATTCATTCTCCCTATGGAGGCTGATAGACAGACATAGTGGAGCACAGAGCACAGCAGGGATAGATTGAGTTACTGTAGGGAACAGTAGAGAGGCAGACATAGTGCAGTTCAGAGCAGGGCATGGTTAGATTGAGTTAGAAGACAGAAGGTAAACCAGGACAACACTAATACCGGACTGTATTACATCCATTGCATTACAGGCCTGAGTCATTCCACCTCAAAATGCACAATAAAGAAATTGTTTCTGTTGTTAGAAACATTTAAGATTAGCATTCCTGAAACATTACCTTGTTGAAATATAATTTGATCTCTGAGAAATTAAGCTAAGCTGAATGAGTAAGACATGGGGAATCCAACAGAATTATCAATAGCCACCCAAAGACCCCTCCACGCAGATTCCACCCTCAACAACCAGTATACAGTATCAGTTATCTATGTTTAACAAGTAGTATGGAGCCGCTGCTTGGAGTATTGATTCTTCATCCTTTGTAATGAATTCCCTGTGAATCTGGTGATGTTTTTTTCCCGTTCAGAAAAATCTACCATTGAAGTCACTTGCATTATTTACCGTAAATTAGTGTGAACGTACCATATGTTGCCCACTAGATGCCGCTGTTCCTGCTACTGCCACCACACCCTTTTATCCATTTTGCTGGTCTCTTGTGTTTGTTACAATGTTTCACAACATTTTCTTTGCAACTTTGGTAGGAAACCAATACCTTTTGCTCATGATGAAAATAATAGTCCCGTATTGATGTCACTTGTTAAATCCACTTCAAATCAGTGTAAATTAAGGGGAGGAAACAGGCTAAATAAGTATTTTTTTGCCTTGAGACAATTGAGACATGGATTGCGTATGTGTGCCATTCAGAGTGTGAATGGGCAAGACAAAATATTTAAGTGCCTTTAACGGGGTATGGTAGTACATGCCAGGCACACCGGTTTGAGTGTGTCAAGAACCAAGGTAGCCGCTACTCTTCCTGGGGTCTGACAAAATTAAGGCAGTTAAACAATAAAGAAAATATTATAATACATTCATTACAGAATTCATAACACACTAAGTGTGTGCCCTCAGGCCCATACTCCACTACCACATATATACAATGCAAAATCCATGTGTACGTGTGTGTATAGTGCGTATGTGAAGAGACCTCTGGTGGCATGTCTTGTGGGGTATGCATGGGTGTCCGAGCTGTGTGCTAGTATTTTAAACAGACAGCTTGGCACATTCAGCTTGTCAACACCTTTTACAAAAACAAGTAATGAGGAAGTCAATCTCTCTTCCACTTTTAGCCATGAGAGCTTTACATGCATGTCATTAATGTTAGCTCTCTGTGTACTTTTAAGGGCCAGCCGTGCTGCCCTGTTCTGAGCCACCTGCAATTTTCCCAAGTCCCTCTTTGTGGCGCACAATTGGCCCAGCGTCGTCCGAGTTTGGCCGGGGTAGGCCGACGATGTAAATAAGAATTTGTTCTTAACTGACTTACCTAGTTAAATAAAGGTTTCAATCTGGTCAAACACAATTTTTTCCCAAAAGTTTACTAAGGGTTGGTAACAGGCTGATTGGTCGGCTATTTGAACCAGTAAAGGGGGCGTTACTATTCTTGGGTAGCGGAATGACTTTAGCTTCCCTTCAGGCCTGAGGGAACACAATTTCTAGTAGGATTAAATTGAAGATGTGGAAATATCGTCCGCTATTATCCTCAGTAATTTTCCATCCAGATTGTCAGACCCTGGTGGCTTGTCATTATTGATAGACAACAATACATTTTTTCACCTCTTCCACACTGACTTTACAGAATTCAAAAGTACAATTCTTGTCTTTCATAATTTGGTCAGATATACTTGGATGTGTAGTGTCAGCATTTGTTTGCTGGCATGTCATCCCTAAGTTTGTTTATCATGCCAATGAAAAAGTAATTAAAATAGTTGGCAATATCAGTGGGTTTTGCGATAAATGAGCCATCTGATTCAATGAATGATGGCTTCGAGTAGTTTTTTTCCCCCAACAGGTGCTCCAAATATTTTTACTATCATTCATCTTTGTTTCATAGTATAGTTTATTTTTATTTAGCTTAATCACATGATTTCTTAATTTGCAGTACGTTTGCCAATCAGTTGGGCTGCCAGACTTATTTGCCATACCTTTTGTCTCATCCCTCAAACATACAATTTTTCAATTCCTCATCAATCCAATGGGATTTAACAGTTTTTACAGTAATTTTCTTAATGGGTGCGTGCTTATTATTAACTGGAATAAGTAATTTCATAAATATGTCAAGTGCAGCGTCTGGATGCTCCTCATTACACACCACAGACCAGCAAATATACTTCACATCATCAACATATGAATCCCTACAAAATGTCTTGTATGACCTCTTATACACTATATTAGGCCCATCCTTTGGAACTTTGGTTTTCCTAGATATGGCTATTATATTGTGATCACTACATCCTATGGATTTGGATACTGCTTTAAAGCAAATTTCTGCAGCATTAGTAAAGATGTGATCAATACAGGTTGATGATTTCATTCCTGTGCTGTTTGTAAATACCCTGGTAGGTTGACTGACCACCTGAACCAGGTTGGAGGAACTGGTTACAGTTGGAAGTATTTTTCTTGAGTGTGCAGCTTGATGAGAGCCAGTCAATATTTAAAATCACCCAGAAAATATACTTCTCTGTTGATATCACATACATTATCAAGCATTTCACACATATTATCCAGATATCACACATATTATCCAGCAGCTTCCCACAAGAATGGGCTTTAGGTGAGGAAGATGAACCTGTAGCCATTTTACTTCAACAATATTAAACATTAGATCGTCTCTAAGCTTTACAGGCACGTGGTTCTAAATATATAGACCACAACACCGCCCCAGTTGGCATTTCTGTCTTTTCTGTAAAATGTTATAACCATGCTACCACTGTATCATCAAAGGTATTATCTAAGTGAGTTTCAAAACATGAATGTCATCTGTTACAAGCAAGTTATTGACTTCATCGACCTTGTTTCTCAGACTGTGGGAAGCATTGGAGTCAACATGGGCCAGCATTCCTGTGGAACGCTTTCGACACCTTGTAGAGTCCATGCCCCGACGAATTGAGGATGGTGAAAAAAAAAAGATGAATGCTCCTCACTGCAGGAACAATCGGTAGGCTAATGGCTCGATAGCCTCACTAGGGTCCAAAATATGATACAACATTTTAAAAGCTAATGATACTTATATGGTATTTTTAAAGATAGTGATTTAATCAAAGTGTTGACAATGGAGTAGTCAACTGCTGCTTTCTGTGTAGCAAAGGCCATGTTTAACACCTGTTCATTCTTCAATCATATTGCAGATAGCTGAGAAAATGCCTATTAAAAGGAATCTTGAAGTCTGTGGAAGTCAGCAGACTCTTACAAGATTCTTTAAAAAGAAATCTGTGGGTCAGTTGTTAAACAAGTATTTTTTTTTTAAATAAATAGCATACTGAAATTCACAAAGAGTTGCAAACGCTTGTTGAAATTCTTTCACTAATTGAACTGATGTCATTCTATCTCTTCTCTTAACACGTATGGACCCAGAACTTAACTGACCATCTGTTCTGTTTACTTTAGAGACACATTTTTCCATTTGAAAAAGTCCCCATCACACAATTTGTTTGATTTTAAATGTAATCTTTAATTAATTTTTTTCAATATAATTTGGGCTATTTACTTAATTTTTTCTGTTTGAATAAAATCCATTATTTGAAGAACAAACAATTGTGGCAATTGATATCTTGCAGTAAAATACTTTAGTCTCAAGAGAAAACAGGTTCAATAAATATTTTCAAAAGATTTAATATTCTCTTACTAAGAAAATAGTCCTGATCATATACACTACTGGTCAAAAGTTTTAGAACACCTACTCATTCAAAGGTTTTTCTTTATTTTTACTATTTTCTACATTGTAGAATAATAGTGAAGACATCAAAACTATGAAATAACATATATGGAATCATGTAGTAACCAAAAACAGTGTTAAACAAATCAAAATACATTTTAGATTTTAGATTATTCAAAAGTAGCCACCCTTTGCCTTGACAGTTTTGCACACTCTTGGTATTCTCTCAACCAGTCACCTGGAATGCATTTCAATTAACAGGTGTGCCTTGTTAAAAGTGAATTTGTGGAATTTCTTTCCTTCTTAATGCGTTTGAGCCAATCAGTTTTGTTGCGACAAGGTAGGGGGGTATACAGAAGATAGCCCTATTTGGTAAAAGACCAAGCCCATTTTATGGCAAGAACAGGTCAAATAAGCAAAGAGAAACGACAGTCCATCATTACTTTAAGACATGAAGGTCAGTCAATACGGAGAATTAAGAACTTTGAAAGTTTCTACAAGTGCAGTCGCAAAAACCATCAAGCGCTATGATGAAACTGGCTCTCATGAGGACTGCCACAGGAATGGAAGACCCAGAGTTACCTCTGCTGCAGAGGATAAGTTCATTAGAGTTACCAGCCTCAGAAATTGCAGCCCAGGCCTCCCGGGTGGCGCAGTGGTCTAAGGCCAGCTGTGCCACCAGAGACTCTGGGTTCGAGCCCAGGCTCTGTCGCAGCCGGCCGTGACCAGGAGGTCCATGGGGCAGCGCACAATTGGCCTTGCGTCGTCCGGGTTAGGGAGGGTTTGGCCGGCAGGGATATCCTTGTCTCACCGAGCACTAGTGACTCCTGTGGCGGGCCGGGCGCAGTGCACGCTGACCAGGTCGCTAGGTGTACGGTGTTTCCCCTGACACATTGGTGCGACTGGCTTCCGGGTTGGATGCGCGTTGTGTTAAGAAGCACTGCGGCTTGGTTGTGGTGTTGTGTTTCGGAGGACGCATAGCTCTCGACCTTCACCTCTCCTGAGTCCGTACGGGAGTTGCAGCGATGAGACAAGACAGTAACTACTAACAATTGGATACCACGAAACTGAGGGAGAAAAAGGGGGTTAAGCCCAAATAAATGCTTCACAGAGTTCAAGTAACAGACATCTTAACATCAACTGTTCAGAAGAGACTGTGTGAATCAGACCATGGTCGAATTGCTGCAAAGAAACCACTACTAAAGGACACCAATAAGAAGAAGAGATTTGCTTGGGCCAAGAAACATGAGCAATGGACATTAAACCGGTGGAAATGTGTCCTTTGGTCTGGAGTCCAAATTGGAGATTTTTGGTTCCAACCGATGTCTTTGTGAGATGAGGTGTGGGTTAACGGATGATCTCCACATGTGTGGTTCCCACCGTAAAGCATGGAGGAGGTGATATGTTGTGGGGGTGCTTTACTGGTGACACTGTCAGTGATTTATTTAGAATTCAAGGCACACTTAACCAGCATGGCTACCACAGCATTCTGCAGCAATACGCCCTCCCATCTGGTTTGGGCTTAGTGGGACTATCATTTGTTTTTCAACAGGACAATGACACAACACACCTCCAGGCTGTGTAAGGGCTATTTGACCAAGAAGGAGAGTGATGGAGAGCTACATCAGATGACCTGGCCTCCAGAATCCCCCAACCTCAACTAAATTGAGATGGTTTGAGGTGAGTCAGACTGCAGAGTGAAGGAAAAGCAGTCAACAAGTGCTCAGCATATGTGGGAACTCCGTCAAGACCGTTGGAAAAGCATTCCAGGTTTTTGAAAATGTATTTAACTTTATTTAACCAGGTAGGCCAGTTGAGAACAAGTTATCATTTACAACTGCGACCTGGCCAAGATAAAGCAAAGCAGTGCGACAAAAACAACACAGAGTTACACATAAACAAACATACAGTCAATAACACAATAGAAAAACCTATGTACAGTGTGTGCAAATGTAGAAGAGCAGGGAGGTAAGGCAATAAAATAGGCCATAGAGGCAAAATAATTACAATTTAGCGTTAACACTGGAGTAATAGCTGTTCAAGTAGAGATACTGGGGCGCAAAAGAGCAAGAGGATAAATAACAATATGGGGATGAGGTAGTTGGGTGTGCTATTTACAGGTTGGCTGTGGGCAGGTACAGGTAAGCTGCTCTGACAGCTGATGCTTAAAGTTAGAGAGGTAGATAAGACTCCAGCTTCAGTGATTTTTGTAATTCGTTTCAGTCATAGGCAGCAGAGAACTGGAAGGAAAGGCGGCCAAAGGAAGTGTTGGCTTTGGGGATGACCAGTGAAATATACCTGCTGGAGCGCGTGCTACCAGGTGAAGCTGGTTGACAGGATAACAAGAGTGTGCACAGCTGTCATCAAGGCAAAGGGTGGCTACTTTGAAGAATCTCACATTTAAAATACATTTTGATTTATTTAACACTTTTTTGGTTACTACACGATTCCATATGTGTTATTTCATAGTTTTGATGACTTCACTATTATTCTACAATGAGAAAATAGTAAACAAAGAAAAACCCTTGAATGTGTAGGTGTTCTAAAACTTTTGACTGGTAGTGTAGGCCTAGACGATATCCCCAAAACTAGCAATACACTGAATTCATACATTCTCATGTATTTAAATTGTAAACACAATACAACACATTTTTCAAATCTGAGAGGTAAACTCAATAAAGTATTTAATAATTTGGCTGTTTATTTCAGATGGAATCAAGGCATTAGAATGTACCAGAGGCCACCAAAATGGAGCTCGTTTGGCAATAAATAAATTCTTAACCCAGCGGGCACGGTCCGGGGATTCCTAGCTGGCTACTTTTTCTATTTGGCTGGCTACTCTATGTGCTTAAGGAAAACACTGACCAGATTCACAGGGAATGTATTAAAAGTACTGAAGTAGCAATACTTCAAACAGCAGCGCAATATTACCTGTCAAACATATAGAACTGATTCTGTATACTGGTTGTTGGGGTGGGATTGGCGTGGGGTGTCCGTGAGTGGCTTTTGATCATTATATTGGATTACCCATTGTTAGGAAGAATTATGGTCCAAATCAGATGTTAGGTACTATATTTATTGAAGATTTTATTTTTACCCTATAAATTAAAATGGCCAATTTGGGTGCAATCAATTAGCTTAATTTCTCCGATATCAAATTATATTTCAACAAAATAATGTTTCAGGAATGCTACTTTTGTTGGTTTATAACTACAGAAACGATTTCAGAACAATCTGAGATGGTGGGTGACTTGGCTTGATGAAATGACATTCACACCTATCAGAAACAAAGAAGAGAGAGCGAGAGTATTTGTGTGTGCGTGTGTATTTCTGTTGGCTAGCTTTGCTTCCTCACCGTCATACTGCATACTGAAAGCTACGTGAGTTTTCACTCATCTGATGAAATACTATCACATTCTTTCTACATTTACAAAATTGCTGTAACAATGTAACAATACTTGGAAAGAGCAGATATGTTTAAAAGAGAATACTTCAATATGTTACAAAGAGAATACTTCATTTGCTGGGCTAGAAAAAGACTGACAGAGAGACAGAGAAAGAGAGACAGAGTAAGACCGAGAAAGAGCATGAGAGAGACTGATCATATGTGATTATGACTCATCGTTGTTTCATCTACCGAAGGCTTTGTTTGTCCAACAACACAATTGTTCTTTCTTTGAATGTACACTATCGTTCAAAAGTTTCTAGTGTATATGAGATGGATGCTGTTTATTTATTTATTTAATTTATTTTAATTTTACCCCCTTTTCTCCCCAATTTTCTTGGTATCCATTTGCTAGTAATTACTATCTTGTCTCATCGCTACAACTCCCGTACGGGCTCGGGAGAGACGAAGGTCGAAAGCCATGCGTCCTCCGAAACACAACCCAACCAAGCCGCACTGCTTCTTAACACAGCGCGCCTCCAACCCGGAAGCCAGCCGCACCAATGTGTCGGAGGAAACACCGTGCACCCGGCTCCCTTGGTTAGCGCGCACTGCGCCCGGCCCGCCACAGGAGTCGCTGGTGCGCGATGAGACAAGGATATCCCTACCGGCCAAACCCTCCCTAACCCGGACGACGCTAGGCCGATTGTGCGTCGCCCCACGGACCTCCCGGTTGCGGCCGGCTGCGTCAGAGCCTGGGCGCGAACCCAGAGTCTCTGGTGGCGCAGCTAGCGCTGCGATGCAGTGCCCTAGACCACTGCGTCACCCGGGAGGCCGAGATGGATGCTGTTTTAGAGGAGATAAATACTCATAGTAAATGCTGCCACCTCAGTCTGATCATAGTGCAGTGACATCATGATTAGCATCACAGTGAAGACACAGGTTCATCCCAATATTCTCTCCTTCATCCTGAAGTGTGCACTTGTCCACTACTCCCCACAAATTGAAACACATTGACATGCATATTATCAATGCTGGCTCTCCAGGTATACAGTTGAAGTCGGAAGTTAACATACACTTAGGTTGGAGTCATTAAAACTCATTTTTCAACCACTCTACACATTTCTTGTTAACAAACTTTAGTTTTGGCAAGTCGGATAGGACATCTACTTCGTGTATGACACAAGTAATTTTTCCAACAGTTGTTTACAGACAGATTATTACACTTATAATTCACTGTATCACAATTCCAGTGGGTCAGAAGTTTACATACACTAAGTTGACTGTGCCTTTAAACAGCTTGGAAAATTCCAGAAAATGATTTCATGGCTTTAGAAGCTTCTGATAGGCTAATTGTCATCATTTGAGTCAATTGGAGGTGTACCTGTGGATGTATTGCAGGGCCTACCTTCAAACTCAGTGCCTCTTTGCTTGACATCATGGGGAAATCAAAAGATATCAGCCAAGATATCAGACCTCCACAAGTCTGGTTCATTCTTGGGAGCAATTTCCAAATGCCTGAAGGTACCACGTTCATCTGTACAAACAATAGTACGCAAGTATAAACACCATGGGACCACGCAGCCGTCACACCGCTCAGGAAGGAGACGCATTCTGTCTCCTAGCGATGAACGTACTTTGGTGTCGAAAAGTGCAAATCAATCCCACAACAATAGCAAAGGACCTTGTGAAGATGCTGGAGGAAACCGGTACAAAAGTATCTATATCCACAGTAAAACAAGTCCTATATTGACATAACCTGAAAGGCCGCTCAGCAAGGAAGAAGCCACTGCTCCAAAACCACCATAAAAAAGCCAGACTACGGTTTGCAACTGCACATGGGGACAAAGATCGTACTTTTTGGAGAAATGTCCTCTGGTCTGATGAAACAAAAATAGAACTGTTTGGCCATAATGACCATCGTTATGTTTGGAGGAAAAAGGGGGAGGCTTGCAAGCCGAAGAACACCATCCCAACCGTGAAGCACAGGGGTGGCAGCATCATGTTGTGGGGGTGCTTTGCTGCAGGAGGGACTGGTGCACTTCACAAAATAGATGACATCATGAGGAGGAAAATGATGTGGATATATTGAAGCAACATCTCAAGACATCAGTCAGGAAGTTAAAGCTTGGTCGCAAATGGGTCTTCCAAATGGACAATGACCCCAAGCATACTTCCAAAGTTGTGGCAAAATGGCTTAAGGACAACAAAGTCAAGGTATTGGAGTGGCTATCACAAAGCCCTGACCTCAATCCTATAGAAAATTTGTGGGAAGAATTGAAAAAGCGTGTGCGAGCAAGGAGGGCTACAAACCTGACTCAGTTACACCAGCCCTGTCAGGAGGAATGGGCCAAAATTCACCCAACTTATTGTGGGAAGTTTGTGGAAGGCTACCCGAAACGTTTGACCCATGTTAAACAATTTAAAGGCAATGCTACCAAATACTAATTGAGTGTATGTAAACTTCTGACCCACTAGGAATGTGATGAAAGAAATAAAAGCTGAAATAAAAATCATTCTCTCTACTATTATTCTGACATTTCACATTCTTAAAATAAATTGGTGATCCTAACTGACCTGAGACAGGGAATTTTTACTAGGATTAAATGTCAGGAATTGTGAAAAACTGAGTTTAAATGTATTTGGCTAAGGTGTATGTTAACTTCCAACTTCAACTGTATGTAAGGGCCAGACATTCTGCTCTGTTCTGGGCCAATTGTAATTTGCCTATGTCCCCCTTTGTAGCACTTGGCCATATGACTGGACATTAGCCCAGGTGTGACAAACCTAGTCCTTTTTGATTGTAGGACTTGTTTTGTTGATAGCGATGTCAAGAAAGCAGAGCAGCTCTTTATTACGGACAGACCACTCCCCATCTTAGCTAACATTTGTTGTATCAATATGTTCTGACCATGACAGTTTACAATCCAGGGTTACACCAAGCAGTTTAGTATACTCAATTTGCTAATTTTCCACATTATTCATTAGAAGACTTTGTTGAGGTTTAGGGTTTAGTGAATGATACAATACAATGCTCTCAAATACAATGCTTTTAGTTTTTTAAATATTTATGACCAGCTTATTTATTGCCACCCAAGAAATAAGCTGGTGTGTTTTGGTGTATGTGTGTCATTTCAATCTACATCATGTTCTTGAACAATCAAAAAGGACTGGGTACAATGACTAACATAGTAGGAATTTGCTCTTGAGTACACACCTTTGTGTCTGCTGGCCTTTGAAGGGATTCTATGAAATAAGACAAGCTTCTTTAGACTGGTGATATGATAGGGCAGGGAGAAAGAGACTCTAAAAGCGAAAAATGAAGCACGCATGTCCACACATAAACCACCTTATTACCTCAGTTATAAAGAATGAATGACTTCATCAGAGCCTTAGAAAAGACACTGGATGTTGTATAATGTACAATATCCTCCCCTGGCCATGAAATTGTCTTCTATAGACACAAACTTCATCAGTGACTTTGAAACCCCGCTGGACTCTTTTATAAACAATCCCCCCTGACTACATTTTATACTGTCCTCTCCTGAACATGAGTTCTCATAAGAGGAAACTCTGTTCTATAGACACAAACTAATGTTAAAGATGATGATGAGGAGGAGGAGATGAGTGAGGATGGGCAAGTATTTCGTTTGTATGTGTAGTGATGCCTTATTCCTGAAATATACACTGCTCAAAAAAATAAAAGGGAACACTAAAATAACACATCCTAGATCTGAATGAATGAAATATTCTTATTAAATACTTTTTTCTTTACATAGTTGAATGTGCTGACAACAAAATCAGACAAAAATGATCAATGGAAATCAAATTTATCAACCCATGGAGGTCTGGATTTGGAGTCACACTCAAAATTAAAGTGGAAAACCACACTACAGGCTGATCCAACTTTGATGTAATGTCCTTAAAACAAGTCAAAATGAGGCTCACTAGTGTGTGTGGCCTCCACGTGCCTGTATGACCTCCCTACAACGCCTGGGCATGCTCCTGATGAGGTGGCGCATGGTCTCCTGAGGGATCTCCTCCCAGACCTGGACTAAAGCATCCGCCAACTCCTGGACAGTCTGTGGTGCAACGTGGCGTTGGTGGATGGAGCGAGACATGATGTCCCAGATGTGCTCAATTGGATTCAGGTCTGGGGAACGGGCGGGCCAGTCCATAGCATCAATGCCTTCCTCTTGCAGGAACTGCTGACACACTCCAGCCACATGAGGTCTAGCATTGTCTTGCATTAGGAGGAACCCAGGGCCAACCGCACCAGCATATGGTCTCACAAGGGGTCTGAGGATCTCATCTCGGTACCTAATGGCAGTCAGCCTACCTCTGGCGAGCACATGGAGGGCTGTGCGGCCCCCCAAAGAAATGCCACCCCACACCATGACTGACCCACCGCCAAACCGGTCATGCTGGAGGATGTTGCAGGCAGCAGAACGTTCTCCACGGCGTCTCCAGACTCTGTCACGTCTGTCACATGTGCTCAGTGTGAACCTGCTTTCATCTGTGATGAGCACAGGGCGCCAGTGGCGAATTTGCCAATCTTGGTGTTCTCTGGCAAATGCCAAACGTCCTGCACGGTGTTGGGCTGTAAGCACAACCCCCACCTGTGGACGTCGGGCCCTCATACCACCCTCATGGAGTCTGTTTCTGACCGTTTGAGCAGACACATGCACATTTGTGGCCTGCTGGAGGTCATTTTGCAGGGCTCTGGCAGTGCTCCTCCTGCTCCTCCTTGCACAAAGGCGGAGGTAGCGGTCCTGCTGCTGGGTTGTTGCCCTCCTACGGCCTCCTCCACGTCTCCTGATGTACTGGCCTGTCTCCTGGTAGCGCCTCCATGCTCTGGACACTACGCTGACAGACACAGCAAACCTTCTTGCCACAGCTCGCATTGATGTGCCATCCTGGATGAGCTGCACTACCTGAGCCACTTGTGTGGGTTGTAGACTCCGTCTCATGCTACCACTAGAGTGAAAGCACCGCCAGCATTCAAAAGTGACCAAAACATCAGCCAGGAAGCATAGGAACTGAGAAGTGATCTGTGGTCACCACCTGCAGAACCACTCCTTTATTGGGGGAGTCTTGCTAATTGCCTATAATTTCCACCTGTTGTCTATTCCATTTGCACAACAGCATGTGAAATTTATTGTCAATCAGTGTTGCTTCCTAAGTGGACAGTTTGATTTCACAGAAGTGTGATTGACTTGGAGTTACATTGTGTTGTTTAAGTGTTCCCTTTATTTTTTTGAGCAGTGTATATATTTTTTTAACAGTTTGAAGTTAATTAAATATGACTCATAATTAACTCCAAATTTCTCTCCTGGACTTAGTAAAATTAATTTGGTTTAAAAATGTATTTATATTTAAGTTAACACAATAGGGAATGAGTGATAATGTACAAATCAATCTTCTGCTACTCCAAACTCACTTTTACCTACGAGGACTTTCTTAAGAATCACCACCACATTGTGTCACACCATGAAAAGAAATTAAGATGAATAGTTAATTGGAGGATAGCTCCTAAAAGCTTTCAGACGTTCCGATCCCATTCTCTCTCCAAATTACTCTAAGAGAACAAATTAGCTGATATGCTAGCAGACAATAGAACAGCATACTCGCTTGGCTCTCTCTTCTTCTCTGTCTGTTTTTCCCCACATTCATTGACAGATTTGAAACGCCTCTCTCCAGATGTAGCTTCTTAATTGGGAAGTTTAAATATAATTTCTCCCTCTTTGTCTCTTCTCAGGTCTCTCTCTCTCTCTTACGTTTGTAAGCTTTAGCAAAGATAATACCAAGATGTATAGAATCGGTCTACCCATTGGAAACACCTCTTCGATCACACAAGTGTCATGGCAGCTGGACTCTCTCCTATTGACATGAATACAACCAAATACAATACAACTCTACTGGCTTGTTGGCCAGTACTCCAGGCATAAGTGGTCCCTTAGGGCCCCCGGCCTCTAGGGGCTCCCTACCCCTCCAAAAAATAACTCAAGTCGCGGACTCAACTTTCTGTGGAGAGTTAGAAGAGTAGAATACACAAAGTGCAATTTTGACATTTGGTTGTGCATCAGCAGTTTTTCCTCTTGTTATGTCAGTCACTGACAGTCCCTCAATTAGCCATGTCAGCTAACAATTTTTAGATTGGTAAGGTAGTCTAGCCAGCTATCATGGCCGAATACCAACCAGGCACACAGGGCATGCGCAAAGGCGCCCTGACCTCTATGGGGCCCACATTTATTTTGTTAGTCACTCTCACTTAGATATCATTAACATGGCATAAGTCTAGTCAAAATGTGTAGAACTGCAGGAAATTAGCTTTAAAACTACGAAAAAATATCTCTACCCGATGGCAAAATGAGAATGGACTAAAATACGTTATAAAATTGCTAAACTTCTCACCACCCCATGGCAAAATATGTAGAATTGCAGAAATCTTGCTTTAGAACTGCAACATGTTCTCTACTCCCCATGGCAAAACACGTAGAATTGCCGGAAATAAACTAAATAAATTCAAATGTTTCTCTCCGCCATCAAGAAGGGGGCCACTAAAATGTCATGCCCGTGAGGTGTGGGGGTCCCCCAACCAAATCTCGCTGAGGGCCCCCAAAAGTCTAGGGCTGGCCCTGCATAGCCTTCAAACACAAGCATGCATACACCCATCTAAAATAGGAGTCTGAGAGGAAAATGGTATAAGAATAAGGTTCCAATTGAGGTTGATGAAGTCCAAAGCACAGCAGTAAATTAATTGGTGACAGGG
Organism: Salvelinus alpinus; assembly: GCF_045679555.1. Taxonomy (NCBI): domain Eukaryota; kingdom Metazoa; phylum Chordata; class Actinopteri; order Salmoniformes; family Salmonidae; genus Salvelinus; species Salvelinus alpinus. Next base: position 61,173,348 of record NC_092088.1, on the reverse strand, counting down.
AAATGGCAGCAAATGAAGTAAAACGGATCCAACCGTCCATCATGATGAAGTGATGATGAAATAAAGAGGAAAGAAAAACATGAGTCCACAGCTGCTGTGGTGATTTAAGGACACACACAGAGAGAGGGAGAGAGGGAGAGAGGGAGAGAGAGAGAGAGAGAGAGAGAGAGAGGGAGAGGGAGAGGGAGAGGGAGAGGGAGATGCACAGCATAATGATAACAGACTATGCACAAACCTAGGTAAGGATACAATTCAACAAACCTTGCTTTTGTAGGCTTGGCTATCGCGCAGCAGCGGCACAGAATAGAGGTGTCTCGCGCAGTCTGTGAACATTTGGTTACGACAATTAAAATATGAAAATGAAATGTAAATTCTCATCGGTCACCGACCTATGGTTTATCTAATTATTATTAATGCACACCAATATGTATGTAATCACAATCACGCCACCAATATTTTCTTTTTTGACGATACTATTTAAAACTGTTGAAATGTGTAATTAGCAATTTAAATAATATCATATTTTTGAGATAGTATATCATACATATAGGTTATGTTTCCTCATTTGTTGTATTATGTGGATATGCCCATCTATCCATGTTGAAGAGACTAGCACAGCAGAGCTGCCAGTAAATGTGTGGCGAGCTGGCATTTCCCCCAGCACTTTTGATTTGGTTTAATAAAAAAATATTGGCACAAAAACTTTGAAAAAACATTGGAAAAGAGGAACAAAGTACAGTTGTTTAGACTGATTTGACTCATGATTTAAAATGTATGGGAAACAAAAACCATTGATTTCCAAGTTTAAAAAACCATACAAATCTATGCACAAGGACCACGCTTAACAGTTGTGTCCACGTTTTCAAAAAACTCTTAACTTCTGCTCCGAATTAAGATTCAACGATGTCTGCAGAAATCATTTTCTGTCATCTATGACTTGACACACTGACTTTAAAAATATATATTTTTGCTGATTGAACTACAGTAAGTGAAGTGGATTTACACCTTGTTCCGGAATTGCATTAACATAATTTCATCATAGGTCCCTGATCTGTACTACACAGAAATGGGGTGGGTATAATTTGTGGAATGTTCCAACAGGAATCTGATACAAAAACTTCGTAAATAACAAGGTTATCAACAAACAACGCATACAAAGTTGTATAGCGGCAGAATAAGATACCAGGTTGGGAATGGGCTATTTAATTAAAGTTTTTCACTCACCACATTTATTCCGGAAAATGTCGGTCCTCACTCTGGTAGCCGATGGACAAACATTAAGAATAACCTACGTGGTGAGTTGATGCCTATTCGTCAACTTGTTGAATTGATCGTGCTACTTTGCATGCGTTGTTTGTTGGCAACCTTGTACTTTACAACGTTTTTGGAACAGATTCCTGTTGGAATGTTCCACAAAATATACCCACCCCAGAAATGCATAATGATGGATATGAATGCAATTCTCTTCATGGTGATGTATCCTGAATAGGTACACAAAATGTATAAATATGCAAAATCCTCCTTTGCATATTTGAGTATTATTCTACACACTGGCTATTATTTTAATAGCTCTGCCATTAAACAAGACCAAACCAATCATAGACGTCTATGTTTCACAAGTTTGGACATCAAAGTAGTGTAGAGCTTAGTAGAGTACCATAGAGCACAGAACAGTAGAGTATAGTACAGTAGAATACAATATTATATAGTGTACTCAACTCTACTGTGCTCTGTACTCTACTGTACTATACACTGTTCTCTACTGTACTATACACTGTACTCTACTGTACATTGTACTCTACTGTACTATACACAGTACTCTACTGTACTCTACTGTACTATACACTGTACTCTACTGTACTATACACTGTACTCTTGTGTACTATACACTGTACTCTAGTGTACTATACACTGTACTGTACTCTACTGTACTGTACTCTACTGTACAATACACTGTACTCTACTGTACAATACATTGTACTCTACTGTACGATACACTGTACTCTACTGTACTCTACTGTACGATACACTGTACTGTACGATACACTGTACTCTACTGTACTATACACTGCACTCTACTATACACTGCACTCTGCTATACACTGTACTCTACTATACACTGTACTCTACTGTACACTGTTCTTTACTGTACTATACACTGTTATTAACTACTATACACTGTTCTCTACTGTACTGTACTCTACTGTTCTTTACTGTACGATACACTGTACTCTAGTGTACGATACACTGTACTCTACTGTACGATACACTGTACAGTACGATACACTGTACTCTACTGTACTATACAATGCACTCTACTATACACTGCACTCTACTATACTATACACTGTTCTTTACTGTACTATACACTGTTATTAACTACTATACACTGTACTCTACTGTACACTGTATTCTATTATCCATGGTACTCTACTATACACTGTACACTGTACTCTACTGTACTCTACTGTAATATACACTGTTCTTTACTGCACTATACACTGTTATTAACTACTATACACTGTACTCTCCTGTACTATACACTGTATTCTATTATCCACGGTACTCTACACTGTACACTGTACTCTACACTGTACTCTACACTCTACTGCACACTGTACACTGTACTCTCCTGTACTATACACTGTATTCTATTATCCACGGTACTCTACTATACACTGTACACTGTACTCTACACTGTACTGTACACTCTACTGCACACTCTACTGCACACTGTACACTGTACTCTACTGTACACTGTGCTGTACAATACATTGTTCTTTACTGTACTATACACTGTTATTTACTGTACTATACACTGTGTACTCTACTATACACGGTACTCTACTGTACCATACACTGTACTCTACTCTACACTGTACTATACACTGTACTCTACTGTACTATACTGTACACTGTACTGTATTATACACAGTTATTTACTGTACTATACACTGTTATTTACTGTACTATACACTGTTATTTACTGTACTATAAACTGTACTCTACTATACACTGTACTCTACACTACTGTACTATACACTGTACTCTACTGTACACTGTTCTTTACTGTACTATACACTGTTATTTACTGTACTATACACTGTACTCTACTATACACTGTACTCTACTGTACCATACACTGTACTCTACTGTACCATACACTGTACTCTACTGTACTCTACTCTGTACTATACACTGTACTATACACTGTACTCTACTGTACTGTACTGTATTATACACTGTTATTTACTGTACTATACACTGTTATTTACTGTACTATACACTGTTATTTACTCTACTATACACTGTACTCTACTATACTCTACTATACACTGTACTATACACTGTTATTTACTATACACTGTACTCTACTGTACCATACACTGTACTCTACTGTACTATACACTATTCTACTATACACTGTACTGTACAATACACTGTTATTTACTGTACTCTACACTGTTATTTACTGTACTCTACACTGTTATTTACTGTACTCTACACTGTACTCTACTGTGCACTGTACTCTACTGTGCACTGTACTCTACTGTGCACTGTACTCTACTGTGCACTGTACACTACTGTGCACTGTACTCTACTGTACTATACACTGTTCTTTACTGTACTATACACTGTTCTTTACTGTACTATACACTCTGCTGTACTATACAATGTACTCTACTGTACTATACAATGTACTATACACTGTACTCTACTGTACACTGTACTCTACTGTACTATACACTGTACTCTACTGTACACTGTTCTCTACTATACACTGTTCTTACCTGTACTATACACTGTTCTTTACTGTACTATACACTGTACTCTACTATACACTGTTATTTACTGTACTATACACTCTGCTGTACTATACACTACTATACACTGTACTCTACTGTACTATACACTGTACTCTACTGTACTATACACTGTACTCTACACTGTTATTTACTGTACTATACACTGTTATTTACTGTACTATACAATGTACTCTACTGTACTATACAATGTACTATACACTGTACTCTACTGTACACTGTACTCTACTGTACTATACACTGTACTCTACTGTACACTGTTCTCTACTATACACTGTTCTTACCTGTACTATACACTGTTCTTTACTGTACTATACACTGTACTCTACTATACACTGTTATTTACTGTACTATACACTCTGCTGTACTATACACTACTATACACTGTACTCTACTGTACTATACACTGTACTCTACTGTACTATACACTGTACTCTACACTGTTATTTACTGTACTATACACTGTTATTTACTGTACTATACACTGTTATTTACTGTACTATACACTGTTATTTACTGTACTCTACTATACACTGTTCTTTACTGTACTATACACTGTACTTTACTGTACTATACACTGTTCTTTACTGTACTATACACTGTTTTTTACTGTACTATACACTGTACTTTACTGTACTATACACTGTACTCTACTGTACTATACACTGTACTCTACTGTACTATACACTGTTCTTTACTGTACTGTGCTGTTCAAACTTGGAACCCAACTGTGGTGTATGACTAATATGATTTATCTTTGATCCCAATTCTATTGCAGTTACTGATTTCTTTCCTTCTGAAAATACCGTTTGATAACGGAATTTCCAGTTTTAATCACTTAATAATTCAAAAACAAAATTGATATCAATAAAAGCACTAACTAATTGATAGGACTACCTTGTTACTTCTGTGAACTTTCATTATCCTGCCTCCTCATGTATATCTTAAAGATATATGAGTTTTTGGTAACGGAATTTCAAGTCACAAGTCAATGTTTCTTAAATACAGAAGGCAGAGAAATGTCTCCAAAACTAAATATAAGTGTTGATATTAGTTGGCAGGGCTCTTTAGTTCAACATTATTGTGTTATGTTGTATTTCTAATACCTTATAAGAATGTATCTAAATCCCCCTTTCCATCTGTTAGACCAGAAATCAAAGACTTTGCTTATTCCCAATTTCTCAGATGGAGCATTTTTGAAAAATGTATTGCAACAAAAAAAACTAGACTCAGCTTTCATTTGACACAATTTGATATGCTCTAATTAACTTCACATGTTGGTGCTCATGGGTCCTTTTACACGGAAATTACCCTAGGCCTTTTTAATCCAAAATGATTGACTGGAATTAATCAATCAACACAATAGTGATAACAGTTCCATTTTAATTACAGATGCAAAGGCCTACAGGATACAACTCTGCAAATAAAGCAAGCTCAGCCCTGTTAGTTCTATGGTCCAATCACAGTTGTTGTCTCTTTGTCTGTGTAAAGAACCCCCCATCCCCCTGTTAGTTAAGTTTTAAAATATAATTATCAAATCAAATTTTAGTAGTCACATGCGCCGAATACAACAGTGAAATGCTTACTTACGAGCCTCTAACCAACAATGCAGTTTTTAAAAAATGTAAGAATAAGAACTAAAAGTAACAAGTAATTAAAGAGCAGCAGTAAAATAACAATGGCGAGAATATATACAGGGGGGATAACGGTACAGAGTCAATGTGCGGGGGCACAGGTTATTTGAGGTAATATGTACAGTGGGGAGAACAAGTATTTGTATACTGCCGATTTTGCAGGTTTTCCTACTTACAAAGCATGTAGAGGTCTGTAATTTAAAAATCCAGAAAATCACATTGTATGATTTTTAAGTAATTAATTTGCATTTTATTGCATGACATAAGTATTTGATCACCTACCAACCAGTAAGAATTCCGGCTCTCACAGACCTGTTAGTTTTTCTTTAAGAAGCCCTCCTGTTCTCCACTCATTACCTGTATTAACTGCACCTGTTTGAACTCGTTACCTGTATAAAAGACACCTGTCCACACACTCAATCAAACAGACTCCAACCTCTCCACAATGGCCAAGACCAGAGAGCTGTGTAAGGACATCAGGGATAAAATTGTAGACCTGCACAAGGCTGGGATGGGCTACAGGACAATAGGCAAGCAGCTTGGTGAGAAGGCAACAACTGTTGGCGCAATTATTAGATTTTTTTTTGTACCTCTTCACAACTGTCTTGGTGCGTTTGGACCATGTTAGTTTGTTGGTGATGTGGACACCAAGGAACTTGAAGCTCTCAACCTGCTCCACTGCAGCCCCGTCGATGAAAATGGGGGAGTGCTCGGTCCTCTTTTTCCTGGAGTCCATAATCATCTCCTCTGTCTTGAGGGAGAGGATGTTGTCATGGCACCACACGGCCAGGTCTCAGACCTCCTCCCTAAAGGCTGTCTCGTCGTTGTAGTGATCAGGCCTACCACTGTTGTGTCATCGGCAAACTTAATGATGGTGTTGGAGTCGTACCTGTCCATGCAGTCATGAGTGAACAGGGAGTACAAGAGGGGACTGAGCACGCAACCCTGAGGGAACCTCAGCTGAGGATCAGCTTGGCAGATGTGCTGTTACCTATCCTTATCACCTGGGGGCGGCCCATCAGGAAGTTCAGGATCCAGTTGTAGAGGGAGGTGTTTAGTCCCAGGATCCTTAGCTTATTGATGAGCTTTGAGGACACTATGGTGTTGAACGCTGAGCTGTAGTCAATGAATAGCATTCTCATAGGTGTTCCTTTTGTCCAGGTGGGAAAGGGCAGTGTGGAGTGCAATAGAGATTGCATCATCTGTGGATCTGTTGGGGCGGTATGCAAATTGAAGTGGGTCTAGGGTTTCTGGGATAATGGTGTTGATGTGAGCCATTACCAGCCTTTCGAAGCACTTCATGGCTACAGACGTGAGTGCTACGGGTCGGTGTTCGTTTAGGCAGGTTACCTTAGTGTTCTTGGGCACAGACACTATGGTGGTATGCTTAAAATATGCTGGTATTACAGACTTGGACAGGGAGAGGTTGAAAAAGTCAGTGAAGACACTTGCCAGTTGGTCCAGTGCATGCTCGGAGTACACGTCCTGGTAATCCGTCTGGCCCTGCGGCCTTGTGAGCGTTGACCTGTTTAAAGGTCTTACATTGGCTGCGGGGAGCGTGATCACACAGTCTTCCAGAACAGCTGGTGCTCTCATGCATGTTTCAGTGTTGCTTGTCTCAAAGCGAGCATAGAAGTAGTTTAGCTTGTCTGGTAGGCTCGTGTAACTGGGCAGCTCTTGGCTGTGCTTCCCTTTGTAGTCTGTAATGGTTTGCAAGCCCTGCCACATCCGACGAGCACCAGAGCCAGTGTAGTACGATTCGATCTTAGTCCTGTATTGACGCTTTGTCAATTTGATGGTTCGTCGGAGGACATAGCGGGATTTCTTATAAGCTTCCGGGTTAGAGTCCCGCTCCTTGAGTCTAGCCTTTAGCTCAGTGCAGATGTTGCCTGTAATCCATGGCTTCTGGTTGGGGTATGTACGTACGGTCACTGTGGGGACAACGTGATCGATGCAATTATTGATGAAGCCAATGACTGATGTGGTGTACTTCTCAATGGCATCGAAGGAATCCCGGAACATATTCCAGTCTGTGCTAGCAAAACAGTCTTGTAGCTTAGCATCTGCTTCATCTGACCACTTTTTTTTATTGATCTAGTCACTGGGGCTTCCTGCTTTGATTTTTGCTTGTAAGCAGGAATCAGGAGGAAAGAATTATGGTCAGACTTGCCAAATGGAGGGCGGGGGAGAGCTTTATATGTGTTTTTGTGTGTGGAGTAAAGGTGGTCAAGAGTTTTTATTCCTCTGGTTGCACATTTAACATGCTGGTAGAAATTTGGTAAAACAGATTTAAGTTTCCCTACATTAAAGTCCCGGCTACTAGGAGCGCCGCCTCTGGGTGTGCATTTTCTTGTTTGCTTATGGCGGAATACAGCTCATTCAATGCTGTCTTAGTGCCAGCCTCTGACTGTGGTGGTATGTAAACAGCTACAAAAAATACAGATGAAAACTCTAGGTAGCTAGTGTGGTCTACAGTTTATCATGAGATACTCTACCTCAGGCAAGCAATAGCTTGAGACTTCCTTAGATATCGTGCACCAGCAGTTATTTACAAAAATACATAGTCCGCCGCCCCTTGTCTTACCAGACGCCGCTGTTCTATCCTGCCGGTGCAGCGTATAACCAGCCATCTGTATGTTTATAGTGCCGTCATTCAGCCACGTCTCCGTGAAGCATAAGATATTACAGTTTTGAATGTCCCGTTCGTAGTTTAATCTTCCACATAAATCATCTATTTTATTGTCCAAAGATTGCACGTTTGCTAGCAGACTGGAAGGAAGTGGGGGTTTATTCAATCGCCTACGAATTCTCAGAAGGCAGCCCGCCCTTCCGTACCCTTTTTCTCCACCTCCTCTTCACGCAAATCACGGGGATCTGGGCCTGTTCCCGAGAAAGCAGTATATCGTTCGCATCAGCCTCAATAAAGGAATACAAGGATTCTGCCAGTCTGTGGTGAGTAATCGCAGTCCTGATGCCCAGAAGTTATTTTCGGTCATAAGAGATGGAAGCGGCAACATTATGTACAAAATAAGTTACAAACAACGCAAATAAACAAACAAAAAACACAATTGGTTGGGGGAACGTAAAACGTCTGCCTTCTTCTCCAGCGCCATCTTAACAAGTACAAGGTTGCTGTAGTTTGACATGGTTTTAAGGGTTTCATCATCCCTAGGGCCAGGAGTTTTTCTAGTTTAAAAAAAAACATTTACCTGCTTAGAAAAAAAATCTGCTCCCATCATAGTCCATATAAAACCTGTTTGTTTTACATCTGATTTATTATTGTCGTACCATACAACTAGCATCCAGAGTTTTATCTGGTTAGCCTACTAGATCAGGACAAACTCTGGGCCCCAGGAAAACAATTTGTACCCCACCACATATCCTATCTGTACTGTATCTCAAAATATTTACTTACATCGATATTTTCTTATTGTTTGTTTTGGTAGCAGGAATGGGCTTCCATACAGTAAATATGTGATGGTACATTGAAGAACAGCGCAATATTATTTAGGGTAGCCAATCCGAGAATATTCCATCTGATTATCTCACATAATCACAAATAAAGGACAATTAATGCCAACACTGGAAGAAGAATAGCCTAGTGGTGGCATTCTCAAAGAGCAGAGGAATGTGACAGAATTATTGTGCAAACAAAATTAAATCAATAACAGCAAACCTACTCGCCAACCGGACAAAACTGTATTTACACCTAGGCTATTTAGCCTTAGCTGACATGAAATATATTCAGAATAAAGCAGCTGATTCGCTATGGGTCCATATCGCACATACTATTTGTGAAGTAGGCTAATGTCACACCCACCTTATTTTTATGCTGTAGAAATACTGTCAGTTATGTATTTATGTAGGCTACAGTGATCGTGAAATGCAGATATTCACACAATCCGTAGTCTCAGCTATTCCATCAAGACATGCGTCGTCTCTGTGATATTTTTTTATATAAGGCGCAGCAGTTACAATGTAGCCAGACATTTACATTTTCCGAAGTTCTCCGCGGCGATGAAACGCTCACTTCCCCCGTTCAAAATGCACACACGGTGCAGAGCAAGAAAAGATCACCCACCGGCGCTTTCTCCCAGGCTAAATGGTGATGATGTTTAGTATATTTCATAGCGCCCATCCGCATAAGTATGCTTCACTGACTTCCGCGTTACAATTGAGTGAAAAAAATAGGACGTGTAGAAGAAACGGCTGTAAGGCTGGCACGTCAGAGAAGGGGGGGGGCTTACTTTTCTCTGCTTTTGATAGATTTAAACACAATTGGAATCACCATGGTCACAACCATAAACTGTCAACTCCATCTGCCTGATGGATTAAAATACAATATTAATTTAATTCGGTTTTAAAGTCATAAAGCCTCTGAGGAAATATTAAACTGCTACTGTGTATACCACTTGATTGAATAAGAAAAATACAATTTTTGTCAACTCCGACAGATTTTTATCCAATGTCAACTCCATCAGACAGATGAATGTGTTTATTGGGGATTTTCAAATGAATCATTTTCCCTCTATTTCATATGTTCGTAATTAACTTTTATTTTTTACAGGAAAAAATGTCTGTTTTCAGTATCTGTTGTCAACTCTGTCAGTGGCTTGTCAACTCAGTCACTGATGACTAAACCCTTAAAATAAATGTTTTGTTTATATTGTAATCACTGTTCTGCAACATATGTTAAAACAATTGAAGTATTTACAGTGCTAGACCTAAGGGATAATGTTTGCTTTATAAATGTTGTTTTATGTTCTAAATCTAGAAAAACATGCCAAAATGCAAACTAAATTAGCCTCTGAGAATTTAATATACCTATAAAAACAAAACAAAAATAAGTTTGGAGATTTTTTATTACAAAATTGAATAATCTAATGTTCGCATTAAGCAATCGAGGCCTTTAAACACTTGTTCGACAATAATGGTAAAAATTAAATGCCTTTTATGGTGTCTGACCGAATTGACATATATCCAGTTAGTTGCATTTGATTAAAAAAAAATTAAATTGTCCTGTCTTTCAAGAATCCTCGAGCTCTAAAACAGCAACAACAAAAAATCTCAGCCTCATGGCAAAAATGGTAAAATAACATGAGATTAGCTAAGGGGTGTGGCATGAAACTGCATTAAACCACTGTTGATAGGGGCTTGTCATATTCATGTTGAGATATTTGCATGATGATGATGAAAATTAGGAAGTTGAGGATGATTTAGGATTTTAGTTGACTGTTAAAATGTACATACATCTGACAATTGGAGACCCAAGGTTGGTTGTCTCACAGGTTGGTTGTCACATTGCTGAGAATATTTTGTCAGGGGGTGGTTGGAAGATTATATATATTTTTGCCCACGCACTACTTTTGGGAAGAAATATGTTTTAAAAAAAAGCTATGATTTTTATTATTAATCAAATTAAAAATTCTGTTTTTTCAGCAGCACCCTACTTCCCTAGTATGGTTGTCACATGAAATGTGGGGTTAGTCACTATCCACACCATTATAATGAATCCCAAGCTCTTTTGGGCTTGTACTATAAAAGCTCCCTTCGTTGCCTCTATCTCACACACATATTTTTTCTGCCACACACTCACATACGCACACATGCATGTGCAAACACACACAAATGTATTGAAAATGTAATATGTTCTTCTCACGGCATAAAGTGCTGAATTTTGTTAGGAATATCGTTCAATCAAAGAAAGGCTATTTCTAAGACTTATATTGCTTCATTTCCTGTTACAAAAGGAATAAACTACTAGCAAACGTTGTGACAACAAATAGCATACTGTATAACTTCCAATCCCTGCGATGGGGCTGGTGGTCACAAGTTGACAGAGTGTGTTTGATGGCTTATAACCCCATGTTGGAATAATAAGATATGAGGTTAAAAACGGTCCCCATTTCAACCCAAGACGTTGGTCTTTCTCCTAATATTGAAAGAGTCTTGTAAGATATACTGGTGCTGAGAAATACACAAGAGTAAAAAGCCCCGGTCTCCTCTAGCCATGATGTATTCATTATGTTTCTTCTTCTAAGACATAATACTGAATAAACACTATGGCTAACCTGAAAATTGTACTTTTATTCTAAACCCATAGGCCTACACGTTAAAGTCTTATAGAGTTGCTATACTGAATAGTGAGTGAATCACCCTAATCTAACAATTTACCCTCTGTTGACAGAGCGCTCCTGCTCCATCTCTGAGAGGCCTGTCATTGTGTTTGGTGTGATTAATGATTCCCAGTCTGTCTCTGTGTGGCTGGGGTCTGGAGCAGGACAACAGGGCCTCTGTGTGTGTCTGGAGTGTGTGGGCACCTCACAGGGATGGGAGGGTGCCAAAGGGACGCGTGTGTCTGGGCCACGAGTGAGTTTGTGTGTGTGGAGTGTCTGCGTACGTTCAAGAGAGAGAGCGAGAGAAAGAGAGGGGAATAGAGACGGAAAGAGAGGGAAAAAGAGAGAGAGCATGATTAAAAAACACTGATTGTCAAGGACAGAAATGCAGTTCAATCCATAGACTTATTGCAAGAGAGAGCGAGAGAGAGAGAGAGAGAAAGACAGAAAGAGAGAGAGAGAGAGGGAGAGAGAGCTCATGGGCTCCTGAGTTCTTCTGAAAAATTATAGAATTAGAGTTGGATAAATGTAGATAAACTCGCATTTTTTTGCAAGGACTTATACAGGATACTAACCTCAACATTAAAACCTTCAATCGAAATCAAAATTCCATATCTAAAACCTTGATTTTGGACAAAATTACCTGAATGGACTATTACTACCAAGGACTATCAAGAAAAAACTTAGAACAAACCAAAACCTGCAGAAGAAACACAGCGGAACCTGGAAATACCATCCAAGACAATACTGAATGAGTAATATTCAGTCTGAACCTACTTCTGAAGCCAAAAAGTAAAAGATAATCATCTCTAGGTAATTTTGTTACATAAAGCTAAGTAAATAAGTACACTAAACTACCAAGCTGCTAGGAGAGAACAGACCTGGTGGCACCTTCATTTAGTACTGAAGTGTGAAGTCAGATGTGTGAAAACTATTGAGCCCAACAATGGCAGGAGAGTTTCCCAACCCCCACCCCACCCAAATGCAGAGGCCTTTGAAGCCCCAATGGCTTATTCCTGTCCAGAGGACATTACAATACAGTACCCCGTGGATATTAAAAATAACACTGCAAGGAATACGTTTTTTTTTAAAAGCTCCTCAAGGACAATCCAGAGACAATATTTGCTGACTGCTACAAGGAGGGGAACAGAAGCAACTTAATTTCCCACACAGACCATCCCCTGGCATGGCACAGAGCTATAAGAGCACACTACCCGATGTCAAGAGAGAGGGTATTGGCCCAGGGTGGAAACTAAACTCAGAATACTAGACATTGAGGAAATTTAAACAACTTCTGTCAACGTGTACAAGTCTGGGACAGTAATGGGGCAGGGCATCCTCATGCAGTTTCAGCAGGACTTTTACGGGATCAAAGAGAGAGCAGGAATAGCTCTCTCTCTCTGTGACGATTTAGATTAGATTTAGATTTTAGTCATTTAGCAGACGCTCTTATCCAGAGCGACTTACAGTAGAGTGCATACATTTTTTTAATTACATTTTTTTACATACTGAGACAAGGATATCCCTACCGGCCAAGAGCAGACGCTCTTATCCAGAGCGACTTACAGTAGAGTGCATACTTATTTATTTTTTTACATACTGAGACAAGGATATCCCTACCGGCCAAACCCTCCCTACCGGCCAAACCCTCCCTAACCCTCACGACGCTATGCCAATTGTGCGTCGCCCCACGGATCTCCCGGTTGCGGCCGGCTGCGACAGAGCCTGGGCGCGAACCCAGCCCAGCCTGGGCGTGAACCCAGAGACTCTGGTGGCGCAGCTAGCACTGCGATGCAGTGCCCTAGACCACTGCGCCACCCGGGAGATGTGGCGCAGTGGTCGACTCCCCCATTCTTAGTGAGTCTGATCAAATCAAATCAAATCAAATTTTATTAGTCACATACACATGGTTAGCAGATGTTAATGCGAGTGTAGCGAAATGCTTGTGCTTCTAGTTCCGACAATGCAGTAATAACAACAAGTAATCTAACCTAACAATTCCACAACTACTACCTTATACACACAAGTGTAAAGGGATAAAGAATATGTACATAAAGATATATGAATGAGTGATGGTACAGAACGGCATAGGCAAGATGCAGTAGATGGTATAGAGTACGGTATATACATATGAGATGAGTACTGTAGGGTATGTAAACATAAAGTGGCATAGTTTAAAGTGGCTAGTGGTACATGTATTACATAAAGATGGCAAGATGCAGTAGATGATATAGAGTACAGTATATACATATACATATGAGATGGGTAATGTAGGGTATGTAAACATTATATTAAGTGGCATTGTTTAAAGTGGCTAGTGGTACATTTTTATATAATTTCCATCAATTCCCATTTTTAAAGTGGCTGGAGTTGAGTCAGTATGTTGGCAGCGGCCGCTAAATGTTAGTGGTGGCTGTTTAACAGTCTGATGGCCTTGAGATAGAAGCTGTTTTTCAGTCTCTCGGTCCCTGCTTTGATGCACCTGTACTGACCTCGCCTTCTGGATGATAGCGGGGTGAACAGGCAGTGGCTTGGGTGGTTGTTGTCCTTGATGATCTTTATGGCCTTCCTGTGACATCGGGTGGTGTAGGTGTCCTGGAGGGCAGGTAGTTTGCCCCCGGTGATGCGTTCTGCAGACCTCACTACCCTCTGGAGAGCCTTACGGTTGTGGGCGGAGCAGTTGCCGTACCAGGCGGTGATACAGCCCGACAGGATGCTCTCGATTGTGCATCTGTAGAAGTTTGTGAGTGCTTTTGGTGACAAGCCGAATTTCTTCAGCCTCCTGAGGTTGAAGAGGCGCTGCTGCGCCTTCTTCACAACGCTGTCTGTGTGGGTGGACCAATTCAGTTTGTCCGTGATGTGTACACCGAGGAACTTAAAACTTTCCACCTTCTCCACTACTGACCCGTCGATGTGGATAGGGGGGTGCTCCCTCTGCTGTTTCCTGAAGTCCACAATCATCTCCTTTGTTTTGTTGACGTTGAGTGTGAGGTTATTTTCCTGACACCACACTCCGAGGGCCCTCACCTCCTCCCTGTAGGCCGTCTCGTCGTTGTTGGTAATCAAGCCTACCACTGTAGTGTCATCCGCAAACTTGATGATTGAGTTGGAGGCGTGCATGGCCACGCAGTCGTGGGTGAACAGGGAGTACAGGAGAGGGCTCAGAACGCACCCTTGTGGGGCCCCAGTGTTGAGGATCAGCGGGGTGGAGATGTTGTTACCTACCCTCACCACCTGGGGGCGGCCCGTCAGGAAGTCCAGGACCCAGTTGCACAGGGCGGGGTCGAGACCCAGGGTCTCGAGCTTGATGACGAGTTTGGAGGGTACTATGGTGTTAAATGCTGAGCTGTAGTCGATGAACAGCATTCTCACATAGGTATTCCTCTTGTCCAGATGGGTTAGGGCAGTGTGCAGTGTGGTTGCGATTGCGTCGTCTGTGGACCTATTGGGTCGGTAAGCAAATTGGAGTGGGTCTAGGGTGTCCGGTAGGGTGGAGGTGATATGGTCCTTGACTAGTCTCTCAAAGCACTTCATGATGACGGAAGTGAGTGCTACGGGGCGGTAGTCGTTTAGCTCAGTTACCTTAGCTTTCTTGGGAACAGGAACAATGGTGGCCCTCTTGAAGCATGTGGGAACAGCAGACTGGGATAAGGATTGATTGAATATGTCCGTAAACACACCAGCCAGCTGGTCTGCGCATGCTCTGAGGACGCGGCTGGGAATGCCGTCTGGGCCTGCAGCCTTGCGAGGGTTAACACGTTTAAATGTTTTACTCACCTCGGCTGCAGTGAAGGAGAGCCCGCAGGTTTTGGTAGCGGGCCGTGTCAGTGGCACTGTATTGTCCTCAAAGCGGGCAAAAAAGTTATTTAGCCTGTCTGGGAGCAAGACATCCTGGTCCGCGACGGGGCTGGTTTTCTTTTTGTAATCCGTGATAGACTGTAGACCCTGCCACATACCTCTTGTGTCTGAGCTGTTGAATTGCGACTCTATTTTGTCTCTGTACTGGGACTTAGCCTGTTTGATTGCCTTGCGGAGAGAATAGCTACACTGTTTGTATTCGGTCATGTTTCCGGTCACCTTGCCCTGGTTAAAAGCAGTGGTTCGCGCTTTCAGTTTCACGCGAATGCTGCCGTCAATCCACGGTTTCTGGTTTGGGAATGTTTTAATCGTTGCTGTGGGTACGACATCGTCAATGCACTTCCTAATGAACTCGCTCACCGAATCAGCATATTCTTCAATGTTGTTGTTGGACGCAATGCGGAACATATTCCAATCCGCGTGATCGAAGCAGTCTTGAAGCGTGGAATCAGATTGGTCGGACCAGCGTTGAACAGACCTGAGCGCGGGAGCTTGTTGTTTTAGTTTCTGTTTGTAGGCTGGAATCAACAAAATGGAGTCGTGGTTAGCTTTTCCGAAAGGAGGGCGGGGGAGGGCCTTATATGCGTCGCGGAAGTTAGTATAACAATGATCCAGGGTTTTACCAGCCCTGGTAGCACAATCGATATGCTGATAGAATTTAGGGAGTTTTGTTTTTAGATTAGCCTTGTTAAAATCCCCAGCTACGATGAATGCAGCCTCAGGGTGTGTGGTTTCCAGTTTACAAAGAGTCAGATAAAGTTCGTTCAGGGCCATCGATGTGTCTGCTTGGGGGGGAATATATACGGCTGTGATTATGATCGAAGAGAATTCCCTTGGTAGATAATGCGGTCGACATTTGATTGTGAGGAGTTCTAGATCAGGTGAACAGAATGACTTGAGTTCCTGTGTGTTGTTATGATGATCACACCACGTCTCGTTAATCATAAGGCATACCCCCCCGCCCCTCTTCTTACCAGAAAGATGTTTGTTTCTGTCGGCGCGATGCGTGAAGAAACCAGCTGGCTGCACCGACTCCGTTAGCGTCTCTTGAGTTAGCCATGTTTCCGTGAAGCAGAGCACGTTGCAATCCCTGATGTCTCTCTGGAATGTTACCCGTGCTCGGATTTCATCAACCTTATTGTCAAGAGACTGGACATTGGCGAGTAGTATGCTAGGGAGTGGAGCGCGATGTGCCCGTCTCCGAAGCCTGACCAGGAGACCGCTACGTTTGCCCCTTTTACGGCGTCGCGTAGGGTCGCCGGCTGGGATCAGATCCATTGTATTGGCTGGAAGGCAAAACACTGGATCCGTTTCCGGAAAGTCATATTCCTGGTAGGAACGATGGTGAGTTGACGTTAATCGTATATTCAGTAGTTCCTCCCGACTGTATGTAATGAAACCTAAGATCACCTGGGGTACCGATGTAAGAAATAACACATAAAAAAACAAAATACTGCATATTTTCCAAGGAACGCGAAGCGAGGCGGCCATCTCGGTCGGCGCCGGAAGTAGTCGATCACACCCCTTCAAACTGTCCTGCAGATGAGGAATGTCACCCCCCAGCAATGAACACACCCAGGTCCCACAACTGCACTGTCCCTTCATAATTTTATATTCTATTTTTATTTCACCTTTATTTAACCAGGTAGGCCAGTTGAGAATAAATTCTCATTTACAACTGCGACCTGGCCAAGATAAAGCAAAGCAGTGCGACACAAACAACAACACAGAGTTACACATGGAATAAACAAACATACAGTCAATAACACAATATTGTGTCTATATACAGTGTGTGCAAATGAGGTAAGATAAGTGAGGTAAGGCAATAAATAGGCCATAGTGGCAAAATAATTACAATTTAGCAAATAAACACTGGAGTGATAGATGTGCAGAAGATGAATGTGCAAGTAGAGATACTAGGGTGCAAAAGAGCAAAAAAAAAAAATATATATAAATAAAATAAATAACAATATGGGGATGGGCTATTTACAGGTGCAGTGATCTGTGAGCTGCTCTGACAACTGGTGCTTAAAGTTAGAGAGGGAGATATGAGTCTCCAGCTTCAGTGATTTTTGCAATTCGTTCCAGTCATTGGCAGCAGAGAACTGGAAGGAAAGGCGGGCAAAGGAGGAATTGGCTGTGGGGGTGACCAATGAAATATACCTGCTGGAGCGCGTGCAATGGGTGGGTGTTGCTATGGTGACCAGTGAGCTGAGATAAGGCGGGGCTTTACCTAGCAAAGACTTATAGGTGACCTGGAGCCAGTGGGTTTGGCAACGAATATGAAGCGAAGGCCAGCCAACGAGAGCATACAGGTCGCAGTGGCGGGTAGTATATGGGGCTTTGGTGACAAAACGGATGGCACTGTGATAGACTGCATCCAATTTGCTGAGTAGAGTGTTGGAGGCTATTTTGTAAATCACATCGCCGAAGTCAAGGATCGGTAGGATAGTCAGTTTGAGTGTATGTTTGGCAGCATGAGTGAAGGATGCTTTGTTGCGAAATAGGAAGCCGATTCTAAATTTAATTTTGTATTGGAGATACTTAATATGAGTCTGGAAGGAGAGTTTACAATCTAAACAGACACCTAGGTGTTTGTAGTTGTCCACATATTCTAAGTCAGAACCATCCAGAGTAGTGATGCTGGACGGGCGGGCAGGTGCGGGCAGCGATCGGTTGAAGAGCATGCATTTAGTTTTACTTGCATTTAAGAGCAGTTGGAGGCCCCGGAAGGAGAGTTGTATGGCATTGAAGCTCGTCTGGAAGTTAGTTAACACAGTGCCCTAAGAAGGGCCAGAAGTATACCCCTCCTGTCTCAGCCTCCAGTATTTATGCTGCAGTAGTTTATGTGTCGGGGGGCTAGGGTCAGTTGGTTATACCTGGAGTACTTCTCCTATCTTATCCAGTGTCCTGTGTGAATTTAAGTATGCTCTCTCTAATTCTCTCGTTCTCTCTTTCTTTCTCTCTCTCGGAGAACCTGAGCCCTAGGACCATACGTCACGGCAAACCGGGCATGATGACTCCTTGCTGTCCCCAGTCCACCTGGCCTTGCTGCTGTTCCAGTTTCAACTGTTCTGCCTGCTGTTATGGAACCCCTACCTGTTCAACTCTTAATGATCGGCTATGAAAAGCCAACTGACTTTTATTCCTGATTATTATTTGACCATGCTTGTCATTTATGAACATTTTGAAAATCTTGGCTCTCTCTAATTCTCTCCTTCTCTCTTTCTTTCTCTCTCTCGGAGGACCGGAGCCCTAGGACCATACGTCAGGACTACCGGGCATGATGACTCCTTGCTGTCCCCAGTCCGCCTGGCCCTGCTGCTATTCCAGTTTCAACTGTTCTGCCTGCGGTTATGGAACCCCTACCTGTCCCAGACCTGCTGTTTTCAATTCTTAATGATCGGCTATGAAAAGCCAACTGACATTTATTCCTGATTATTATTTGACCATGCTTGTCATTTATGAACATTTTGAAAATCTTGGCTCTCTCTAATTCTCTCCTTCTCTCTCTCTTTCTCTCTCTCGGAGGACCTGAGCCCTGGGACCGTGCGTCGGGGCTGCCGGGCGTGATGGCTCCTTGCTGTCCCCAGTCCACCTGGCCTTGCTGCTATTCCAGTTTCAGCTGTTCTGCCTGCGGTTATGGAACCGCCACCTGTCCCGGACCTGCTATTTTCAACTCTTGATGATCGGCTATGAAAAGCCAACTGAAAATTATTCATGATTATTATTTGACCATGCTTGTCACTTATGAACATTTTGAACATCTTGGCATAGTTCTGTTATAATCTCCACCCAGCACAGCCAGAAGAGGACTGGCCACCCCTCATAGCCTGGTTCCTCTCTAGGTTTCTTCCTAGGTTTTGGCCTTTCTAGGGAGTTTTTCCTAGCCACCGTGCTTCTACACCTGCATTGCTTGCTGTTTGGGGTTTTAGGCTGCGTGTCTGTACAGCACTTCGAGATATTAGCTGATGTACGAAGGGCTTTATAAAATAAACTTGATTGATTGATTGAGTATACAGAATGGTGTCGTCTGCGTAGAGGTGGATCATTGAACCCTGTGAATGGAACCCTGTGGCGCCCCCATAGAGACTGCCAGAAGTCCGGACAACAGGCCCTCCGATTTGACACAGTGAACTCTGTCTGAGAAGTAGTTGGTGAACCAGGCGAGGCAGTCATTTGAGAAACCAAGGTTGTTGATTCTGCCGATAAGAATGTGGTGATTGACAGAGTCGAAAACCTTGGCCAGGTTGATGAATACAGCTGCACAGTATTGTCTCTTATCGATGGTGGTTATGATATAATTTAGGACCTTGAGCGTGGCTGAGGTCCACCCATGACCAGCTCTGAAACCAGATTGCATAGCGGAGAAGGTACGGTGGGATTCAAAATGGTCGGTGATCTGTTTGTTAACTTGGCTTTCGAAGACCTTAGAAAGGCAGGGTAGGATAGATATAGGTCTGTAACAGTTTGGGTCGAGGGTGTCTCCCCCTTTGAAGAGGGGGTTCCAATCTTTGGTGATCTCAGACGATCCGAAAGAGAGATTGAACAGGCTAGTAATAGGGGTTGCAACAATTGCGGCGGATAATTTTAGAAAGAGAGGGTCCAGATTGTCTAGCCTTGCTGATTTGTAGGCGTCCAGATTTTGCAGCTCTTTCAGAACATTGGCTATCTGGATTTGGGTGAAGGAGAAATGGGGGAGGCTTGGGCAAGTTGTTGTGTGGGGTGCAGGGCTGCTGACCGGGGTAGGGATAGCCAGGTGGAAAGTATGGCCAGCCGTAGAAAAATGCTTATTGAAATTCTCAATTATAGTGGATTTATTGGTGGTGACAGTGTTTCCTAGCCTCAGTGCAGTGGGCAGCTGGGAGGAGGTTCTCTTATTCTCCAGTATTCTACAGTGTCCCAGAACTTTTTGGAGTTTGTGCTACAGGATGCAAATTTCTGTTTGAAAAAGCTAGCCTTTGCTTTCCTAACTGCCTGTGTATATTGGTTCCTAACTTCCCTGAAAAGTTGCATATCGCGGGGGCTATTCGATGCTAATGCAGTACGTCACAGGATGTTTTTGTGCTGGTAAAGGGCAGTCAGGTCTGGAGTGAACCAAGGGCTATATCTGTTCCTGGCTCTACATTTTTTGAATGGGGCATGCTTATTTAAAATGGTGAGGAAAGCACTTTTAAAGAATAACCAGGCATCCTCTACTGACGGAATGAGGTCAATATCCTTCCAGGATACCCGGGCCAGGTCAAATAGAAAGGCCTGCTCGCTGAAGTGTTTTAGGGAGCGTTTGACAGTGACGGACGTTTGACCGCAGACCGATTATGGACGCAGGCAATGAGGAAGTGATCGCTGAGATCCTGGTTGAAGACAGCAGAGGTGTATTTGGAGGGCAGGTTGGTTAGGATGATATCTATGAGGGTGCCTGTGTTTACGGATTTGGGGGTTGTACCTGGTAGGTTCATTGATCATTTGTGTGAGATTGAGGGCATCTAGCTTAGATTGTAGGACGTCCGGGGTGTTAAGCACGTCCCAGTTTAGGTCACCTAACAGTACGAGTTCTGACGGTAGATGGGGGGCAATTAATTCACATATGGTGTCCAGGGCACAGCTGGGGGCAGAAGGTGGTCTATAGCAAGCGGCAACAGTGAGAGACTTGTTTCTGGAAAGGTGGATTTTTAAAAGTAGAAGCTCAAATTGTTTGGGCACAGACCTGGATAATATGACAGAACTCTGCAGGCTATCTCTGCAGTAGATTGCAAGTCCGTCCCCTTTGGCAGTTATATCTTGTCGGAAAATGTTATAGTTAGGCATGGAAATGTCAGGGTTTTTGGTGGTCTTCCTAAGCAAAGATTCAGACACGGCTAGGACATCCGGGTTGGCAGAGTGTGCTAAAGCAGTGAATAAAATAAACTTAGGGAGGAGGCTTCTAATGTTAACATGCGTGAAACCAAGGCTTTTATGGTTACAGAAGTCAACCAATGAGAGCGCCTGGGGAATGGGAGTGGAGCTAGGCACTGCAGGGCCTGGATTAACCTCTACATCACCAGAGGAACAGAGGACGAGTAGGATAATGGTACGGCTAAAGGCTATAAGAACTGGCCGTCTAGTGCGTTCGGAACAGAGAGTAAAAGGAGCAGGTTTCTGGGCACAGAAGAATAGACTCAAGGCATAATGTACAGACAAAGGTATGGTAGGATGTAAATACAATGTAAACCTAGGCAGTGAGTGACGATGAGAGAGGTATTGCCTCTAGAGACACCATTTAAACCAGGTGAGGTCACCGCATGTGTAGGAGGGGGAACAGAAGGGTTAGCTAAGGCATATTGAGCAGGGCTGGAAGCTCTACAGTGAAATAAGACAATAATCACTTACCAAAACAGCAATGGACAAGGAATATTGACATTAGGGAGAGGCATGCGTAGCCGAGTGATCATGGAGTCTAGTGAGTAGCTAGGTGGGCTGGAGACGCAGCGATTCAGACAGCTAGCAGGCCGGGGATAGCAGGCTAGCAGAAGGGCCTTAGGGGGATGTCGCGACGGAAGAGTCAGTTGTAGCCCCCTCGGGCGGTTACGTTAGCAGATCAGTCGTGATGGATCGTCAGGGCTCCGTGTAGTAAAATAGTCCATGCCAATTGGCAAAATAAGTATTGTAGCCCAAGAAAATTGGCTGATGGACCTCTTCAGCTAACAGTCCGATATGCTCTAGACAGCTAGCAGGCCGCTGCTAGCAGGCTAGCAGATGGGCATTCGGGGTACGTCACGACGGAGGAGCCTGTTGAAAACCCCCTCGGGTGGATTACGTTGGTAGACCAGTTGTGAAGGATCGGCGGGGTTCCGTATCGGCAGTAAAAGGGGTCCAGGCCAATTGGCAAAATAGGTATTGTAGCCCAAGGAGTGGCTGATGGACCTCTTCAGCTAGCTGGGAGATGGGCCGAGCATAGGCTAGCTCCAGGCTAATTGGTGCTTGCTTCGGGACAGAGACGTTAGTCAGGAGTAGGCACTCGGATAGCAGCTAGCTAGCTGCGATGATCCAGGTGAAAAGGTTCAGAGCTTGTGGTAGGAATCTGGAGATGTGGGGAAACATTTCCTCAGTGAAAACAATGTACTGAGCAAATGTCAAATTGGCTTCTTACCAAATTATCACACGACAGACCACGTATTCATCCTGCACACCGTAATTGACAAACAAACAAACAAACAATCCAAAACAAAGGCAAAGTCTCCTCATGCTTTGTTGATTTCAAAAAAGCTTTCGACTCAATTTGGCATGAGGGTCTGCCATACAAATTGATGGAAAGTGGTGTTGGGGGAAAAACATACGACATTATAAAATACATGTACACAAACAACAAGTGTGCGGTTAAAATGGGCAAAAAACACACACATTTCTTTCCACGGGGCCGGGGGGTGAGACAGGGATGCAACCCAATCCCCACCCTCTTCAACATATATATCAACGAATTGGCGAGGGCACTAGAACAGTCTGCAGCACCTGGCCTCACCCTAGTAGAATCTGAAGTCAAATGTCTACTGTTTGCTGATGATCTGGTGCTTCTGTCCCAAACCAAGGAGGGCCTACAGCAGCACCTAGATCTTCTGCACAGATTCTGTCAGACCTGGACCCTGACAGTAAATTTCAGTAAGACAAAAATAACAATGTTCCAAAAAAGGTCCAGTTGCCAGGACCACGAATACAAAATTCCATCTAGACACCGTTGCCCTAGAGCACACAAAAAACTATACATACCTCGGCCAGGTAACTTCCACAAAGCTGTGAACGATCTGAGAGACAAGAAGGGCCTTCTATGCCATCAAAAGGAACATAAAATTCGACATGCCAATTAGTATCTGGCTAAAAATACTTAAATCAGTTATAGAACCCATTGCCCTTTATGATTTTGAGGTCTGGGGTCTGCTCACCAACCAAGAATTCACAAAATAGGACAAACACCAAATGGAGACTCATTTTGAGACTCATTTTGCAGAATTCTGCAAAAATATCCTCAGTTTACAACGTAAAACCCCAAATAATGCATGCAGAGCAGAATTAGGCCGAAACCCGCTAATTATCAAAATCTAGAAAAGAGCTGTTAAATTCTACAACCACCTAAAAGGAAGCGATTCACAAACCTTCCATAACAAAGCCATCACCTACAGCAAAATGAACCAGAAGAAGAGCCTCCTAAGCAAGCTGGTCCTGGGGCTCTTTTCACAAACACAAACAGACCCCACAGTCACAGGACAGCAACATAATTAGACCCAACCAAATCATGAGAAAACTCAAATATAATATCTTGACACATTGGAAAGAATTGATCCCCCAAAAATGGTTGGCCCTAAACAGAGAGCACACAGCGGCAGAATACCTGACCACTGTGACCGACCCACAATTAAGGAAATATTTGACTATGTACAGACTCAGTGAGACAAAAAAACAGAGCAAACTACAGTATAATGCTATTTGGCCCTAAACAGAGAGTACACAGCGGCAGAATACCTGACCACTATGACCGACCCACAATTAAGGAAATATTTGACTATGTACAGACTCAGTGAGCATAGCCTTGCTATTGAGAAAGGCTGCTGAAGGCAGACCTGGCACTCAAGAGAAGACAGGCTATGTGCACACTACCCACAAAATGAGGTGTAAACTGAGCTGTACTTCCTAACCTCCTGCCAAATGTATGACCATATTAGAGACACATATTTCCCTCAGATTACACAGACCCACAAATAATTTGAAAACAAATCCAAGTTTGATAAACTCCCATATCTATTGGGTGAAATACCACAGTGTGCAATCACAGCAGAAAGATTTGTGACCTGTTGCTACAAGAAAAGGGCAACCAGTGGAGAACAAACACCATTGTAAATACAGTGAGGGAAAAAAGTATTTGATCCCCTGCTGATTTTGTACGTTTGCCCACTGACAAAGAAATGATCAGTCTGTAATTTTAATGGTAGGTTTATTTGAACAGTGAGAGACAGAATATCAACAAAAATATCCAGAAAAACGCATGTCAAAAATGTTATAAATTGATTTGCATTTTAATGAGGGAAATAAGTATTTGACCCCCTCTGCAAAACATTACTTAGTACGTGGTGGCAAAACCCTTGTTGGCAATCACAGAGGTCAGATGTTTCTTGTAGTTGGCCACCAGGTTTGCACACATCTCAGGAGGGATTTTGTCCCACTCCTCTTTGCAGATCTTCTTCAAGTCATTAAGGTTTCGAGGCTGACATTTGGCAACTCGAACCTTCAGCTCCCTCCACAGATTTTCTATGGGATTAAGGTCTGGAGACTGGCTAGGCCACTCCAGGACCTTAATGTGCTTTTTCTTGAGCCACTCCTTTGTTGCCTTGGCCGTGTGTTTTGGGTCATTGTCGTGCTGGAATACCCATCCACGACACATTTTCAATACCCTGGCTGAGGGAAGGAGGTTTTCACCCAAGATTTGACGGTACATGGCCCTGTCCATCGTCCCTTTGATGCGGTGAAGTTGTCCTGTCCCCTTAGCAGAAAAACACCCCCAAAGCATAATGTTTCCACCTCCATGTTTGACAGTGAGGATGGTTTCTTGGGGTCATAGGCAGCATTCCTCCTCCTCCAAACACGGCAAGTTGAGTTGATGCCAAAGAACTCCATTTTGGTCTCGTCTGACCACAACACGTTCACCCAGTTGTCCTCTGAATCATTCAGATGTTCATTGGCAAACTTCAGACGGGCATGTATATGTGCTTTCTTGAGCAGGGGGACCTTGCGGACGCTGCAGGATTTCAGTCCTTCACGGTGTAGTGTGTTACCAATTGTTTTCTTGGTGACTATGGTCCCAGCTGCCTTGAGATCATTGACAAGATCCTCCTGTGTAGTTCTGGGCTGATTCCTCACCGTTCTCATGATCATTGCAACTCCACGAGGTGAGATCTTGCATGGAGTCCCAGGCCGAGGGAGTTTGACAGTTATTTTGTGTTTCTTCCATTTGCGAATAATCGCACCAACTGTTGTCACCTTCTCACCAAGCTGCTTGGCAATGGTCTTGTAGCCCATTCCAGCCTTGTGTAGATCTACAATCTTGTCCCTGACATCCTTGGAGAGCTCTTTGGTCTTGGCCATGGTGGAGAGTTTGGAATCTGATTGATTGATTGCTTCTGTGGACAGGTGTCTTTTATACAGGTAACAAACTGAGATTAGGAGCACTCCCTTTAACAGTGTGCTCCTAATCTCAGCTCGTTACCTATATGAAAGACACCTGGGAGCCAGAAATCTTTCTGATTGAGAGGGGGTCAAATACTTATTTCCCTCATTAAAATGCAAATCAATTTATAACATTTTTGACATGCGTTTTTCTGGATATTTTTGTGGTTATTCTGTCTCTCACTGTTCAAATAAACCTACCATTAAAAGTATAGACTGATCAATTCTTTGTCAGTGGGTAAACGTACAAAATCAGCAGGGGATCAAATACTTTTTTCCCTCACTGTACAACCTATATTTATGTTTGTTTATTTTCCCTTTAACTATTTGCACATCATTACAACACTGTATATAGACATAATGACTTTTATAATGTATTTTTTATTTTTGAACTTTTGTGAGGGTAAGGGTTTACTGTTAATTTTTTATTGTTTATTTAATTTATGGTTATTACATATTTCTCTTGCTTTGGCAATGTAAACATATGTTTGCCATGCCAATAAAGCCCCTTAAATTGAAATTGAGATGGAATTAAAGAGGGATGACAAAGAAAAATAAATAAAATGTAAATCCACCTACCAGGATAAACCTGTCAGACGGGTTGTGCTTGATCATCTTGTGCATGACCCCCCCCCCCCCCCCTTTCCACCCTACATTCATTCCACAGAGACACATTATACCAGTGTGGCACGCACGCACACACACACCTAAATGTGTCTCTGCTACATTATCCAAGTGTCATTATTAATCTCAGACCCACCATTAATGGAAATGAATACAGCTTTTACTGCCTTGGTGTGTTCCATCATAGTCAGTGGAGTGGAACCGTCAGAAACAGAAGGCTGAACAATTCAGAAACAGAAAGTCAAATCAAACAATTTCCTGTAAGTGCGTCAGTAAATAAACACTGCGTTTCTCAGGCACAGGACACCAACAGGGGACTCTGGGGATGGTACATAAATCATAACACAAAGTGCAAAATAGTTTTTCTGACGTTAATGGAGACTCATTGACAGTATTTTGTCCTTCGGCACTTAGACCAGTTAAATCAATCATGGCCGTCTGTGGCCTACTCCAGTCAAGCACTCCTCTCTGCCTCGCCTTGCCAAACCTGGGAACACTTGTCGATTCTATTGACTTCATTTAGCCGGCTATTTACTTGATGTCGAACATTGCATTTATTGCTTTTTTTCCTGGAATAGACTTGCTTGTCTTTTGAGATGTATGATCAATATACTACAATGAAGAATCATTTTGGGCTGCTATTGTTACATTTTCTTCCCAAAGTTGGAGGGAATTTGAAAGTTCAATGATATAATTACAGAATTCTACTCAACAATAACAAAAAGAGTAACACCAATTGATAACAATTTACTGAAAGCCTGCAGGTATAAGGAATTATAATGCAGATAATACATTATAAGACTTCTTGTGAGCATGCATAACCCCTTTATAATGTCTTATAACCATCTGATAAATGTTTTTTGCCCAATCATAATCAATAAGGTAACGTCACCTCCACAATGTTCTCTTATGGAGGGGAAAGGAGCGGAGAAATAGGGATACCCTTTTCAAGTCCCTGGCCAGAGTTAAGCTCTGCATACAGGAGAAGGATCTTAGGCAGGGACAGGAGATGAGATGTGTGTGTGGCGCTTGCTTGCATATGTGTGAGTGAAGGAAGGATTTGAGACTGTGGTCCACTGTAACTGTTGATGTCTTCTAAAGGCCCCTGTGTCTGAGGTCCACCACAATGAGCACCTTACTTACCTCCTGCTCTAGAGGAGCTGGTTCTGTGAACTATGCTGGGATGGTGAGTAACCTTTGTCCCACACCTGAACATTGTGCTGCTTGTGTTAGCTCCCACTCAGAGATGAACCCTTGGCTTTAGCTCAGTGGGCTAACATGATCTCGAGTTGCGCAGAAAACCTGGGCCAAAATGTAGGTACAACAGAATTGTCCAGATCTTTCACATCAGTGTGGATGAAGGAGAGTAGACAAGAAGAGGAGACAAAAGAAGGAGACAAGCAGAGGAGACAAGAAGACAAGATGAGGAGAGGAAACAATGAGAGAAAAGGACAAGAGGAGGCAAGGGGAGAACTCACAGATCCAAGTCACTGCTTCTCGACAGCCAAGGCAGTTTGTTTCCAGTAAAGTGAATGCACTTGTGATCCACTTCTCCTTTCCAGTGGGCTCATTTATAAATGTTGCGTAGGTACAAAAGAAGCCGTACGCCACTTTCTAAGCAAACTTTGGGATTTATGAAAAACAAACTTGACGGGAGAATGTATGGACTTTGACCCATAGATAGGTATGCACATAAACTGGAGAAATGAGAAACTGCGACTCCGATGGCAGAAGGATGAAACTCGAGAAACGCTTTGAAATTGATACCATTGTGTAAAACGAATCGAAATATTACCTCTCACGTATTATATATGAAAAGTTCCCAGGAGTTCACACAAAAAAACACACAATAAAACATGATTTATGTCACGATCGTTGTTAGAAATGGACCAAGGCGCAGCGTGCGTAGAGTTCCACATGTTTTAATAAAATGAAACTCACCAAAAACAATACAGAACAAACGAAACGTGAAGTAAATGCAGTGTTCACAGGCACTACACAAAAACAAGATCCCACAAACAGGTGGGAAAAGGCTGCCTAAATATGATCCCCAATCAGAGAATACGATAGACAGCTGCCTCTGATTGGGAACCATACCAGGCCAACTACTTCTCAGATAGAGTTCAGTGTGTCAAATCGGAGGGCCTGTTGTCCGGACCTCTGGCAGTCTCTATGGGGGTGCCACAGGGTTCAATTCTTGGGCCGACTCTTTTCTCTGGAAACATCAATGATGTCGCTCTTGCGGCTGGTGATTCTCTGATCCACCTCTACGCAGACGACCACATTCTGTATACTTCTGGCCCTTCTTTGGACACTGTGCTAACTAACCTCCAGATGAGCTTCAATGCCATACAACTCTCCTTCCGTGGCCTCCAACTGCTCTTAAATGCAAGTAAAACTAAATGCATGCTCTTCAACCGATCGCTGCCCGCACCTGCCCGCCCAGCATCACTACTCTGGACGGTTCTGACTTAGAATATGTGGACAACTACAAATACCTAGGTCTCTGGTTAGACTGTAAACTCTCCTTCCAGACTCATATTAAGCATCTCCAATCCAAAATTATATCTAGAATCGGCTTCCTATTTCGCAAACAAAGCATCCTTCACTCATGCTGCCAAACATACCCTCGAACACTGACTATCCTACCGATCCTTGACTTCGGCGATGTAATTTACAAAATAGCCTCCAACACTCTACTCAGCAAATTGGATGCAGTCTATCACAGTGCCATCCATTTTGTCACCAATGCCCCATATACTACCCACCACTGCGACCTATATGCTCTCGTTGGCTGGCCCTCGCTTCATATTCGTCGCCAAACCCACTGGCTCCAGGTCATCTATAAGTCTTTGCTAGGTAAAGCCCCGCCTTATCTCAGCTCACTGGTCACCATAGCAGCACCCACCCGTAGCATGTGCTCCAGCAGGTATATTTCACTGGTCACCCCCAAAGCCAATTCCTCCTTTGGCCGCCTTTCCTTCCAGTTCTCTGCTGCCAATGACTGGAACGAATTGCAAAAATCACTGAAGCTGGAGACTCATATCTCCCTCACTAACTTTAAGCATCAGCTATCAGAGAAGCTTACAGATCATTGCACCTGTACATAGCCCATCTGTAAAGAGCCCATCCAACTACCTCATCCCCATATTGTTATTTATTATTATTTTATTTTTATTTTTTATTTGCTCCTTTGCACCCCAGTATCTCTACTTGCACATTCATCTTCTGCACATCTATCACTCCAGTGTTTATTTGCGAAATTGTAATTATTTCGCCACTACGGCCTATTTATTGCCTTACCTCCCTAATCTTACTTCATTTGCACACACTGTATATGGACTTTTCTATTGTGTTATTGACTGTACGTTTGTTTAATCCATGTGTAACTCTGTGTTGTTATTTGTGTCACACTGCTTTGCTTTATCTTGGCCAGGTCGCAGTTGTAAATGAGAACTTGTTCTCAACTGGCCTACCTGGTTAAATCAAGGTGATTATAATTTAAAGACACGGTTGTTGCATTCGTCCATGTTCAGTCCTGTGGCCTTCACCAAGTGAGATCCTAAGCGAATATGTTATCATTAAAATTACATTATTTAACTCAATACAATATGTATTCCATAAGGCCTTATTTTGAGGGCCGAATTTTACCCTAATACAGTGGCTTGAAACATGTTTACAGTCCACATCAGGCCTGCAAGTAGGGTTTGAAAATTCCAGTAACTTTCCCAAAATTACCAGATGTTTTCACAGAAAACCTGGGAATTTTGGAAAAGTTATCAGAATTTTGCAACCCTACCTGCAAGTCACATTATGCTGACTTGCAAAGTGATATGTAATTCCTATTGAAATCCAGCCAGAGTTAGGATATCCAATAGTTGGAATTTATTCACCCGCAACCTGCATTTAGAATGACTGTTAGGGTAGGGAACATTGTGAGGTGACTACTTACACATCAAGTCCCTGGAACAACCCTTTCAGTAACAGGTGCAAAAAATCTAACTAACTGGATTAGTTTAGAAACATGCATGTTATTTATCTTTTGGTAGCATACAATAAATCAAAAACACAGATATTAAAAACAATTCCCAAAAATCTATTGTTGTTTTACAGTAACTTGGCTGCCAGTAAGTTACGGGGAAAAAATATGTTATATGGTGTTTGCTGTTACTGTAATCCAGTGATGGTACCATTACTGGTACTGTAATCTATTGTAATAAAATATTACATTTATAATATTTTTTCTCTTGCTTCAGAGGATGTGCTTTGATTTTGTTGCCCGTGTGCTTTTTGTATGGCATTCTAGTTTGAATATTCACAAATACAGTAAGTGAACTGCTAGTGTTTTATGTAGTATTTTTTACCCACAATGCAATGTAATTTACGGTAATCTACTGTATTCAGTTTATACAGTATGTTACTGTTGATTATACAGTAATTTACTGTGAACATTACAGGACATTTTTTTTAAAGTGTAGCTAACTGTCTGTTAGAATGTAACAAATATGAGAGACAGTGCCCTGCTTTTCAAAATGAACATAAAATGAAGTAGAGTACACACTCACATAACAAATGTTTTGCTGTATACCGTGGTACATCCTCAACAGATAACTCAACTTCAACTGGATTTCAATCGATTGAGAATTTCTCCTCCTTTATCTGATTGGTTGGAATAGCAGCCTTGTGAGCCCGTTTCACAGCAACTCTCCTGGCTTACTGATATGAATTGCCTTTGCAAATGAACCCTGCAGCACACGTACACAATACAGCATAGAAACTCATGATAATAATCAATATGAAAATATTCAAAACAAAGCTCACTTAAATGACATAATTTACTTTGGTAACCTATCTATTGTCTTCCTATCGATCTAACCTATCGTTACCACGAATATCACATTTCGGTCACAAACCATTGCGCTGGAGGTTGGACATATTTTAGAGGAGTATCAACCAGAGACCAAGGATGGTTCCCTTTATGGTGCACTACTTTTTACTGGGGACTATAGGCTCTGGTCAAAAGTGTGTTCGAAGTAGGAAATAGGCTTTCATTTGAGACGCAACCCAAGAGCCAAGCCTTTAGTCCAGACTGGGAGGATCAGCCCTGAGCAGTACCGTCCAACCATCTGGGCTGTTCTGGCACTATTAGAAACAGACTGCCTGGCCATGGTCTGCATCTGGGGAGTGTGTGTGTGTGTGGTTGGACCAACCATGTGAATCCATTTATTGAGACTTCAGATCTTTTCCTAATTTTCCCACGAGTGAGATTTGGAGCAGTGTTCTACCTTTTCCATGGTAATGGAATACTGATTTTGTAACGATAGCACGTTATAAGATGTGAGTGGTTAACGGATCCTTTCCTTTTCCCTTGCCTAAGACCGGCTTGATTATATTTCTCTCACAGACACACACACTGCTATGACAAGTTGTTGAGGTCAAGAGTGTATAACAGAGTTCTTATATCCGCAGATAAGATCTATACCCTGTAATGAGAGAATCTGAGTGCAGAAATCTGTTTCCCAGCCACTGTATCTCTACTCAGACAACTTATTCAGGAAACTATCTAAATCAATTTCCTGAATGAGTTGTGGCTAATTACACTTTGAATAAAAATGTCCCATAACCATAGATCTAGGATTAACTATCCCTCCCAAACCCTCAATGATTAGATGGTAAACGCATAACCAACCTTGGATTATGATGTCATTCAATGGTGGATGCAGAACCAGGCCAGTCTAGTACAGCTCAGTTTGGCGCTATAGTGTGAATCAGGCACAACAGTATTGGGTCTGAGAATACAGCTTTAGCCTTTGACATTGTTTCATTGACAGGGTGAACCCTTTAAGAAGCTCCATCTCCATATCAAGGGGTGCTGTAATATGCTCACCTCCTGTCTGCCCCTTCCTCCTGTTCAAATTGCCATCGATAAAATACAATTGTGTTCATTGTCCATAGCTTATGCCTGCACATACCCTAAACCCACCGCCACAATGGGGCACTCTGTTCACAACGTTGACATCAGCAAACCACTCGCCCACACAACGCCATACACAGTCTGCAGTTGTGAGGCCGGTTGGACGTACTGCGAAATACTCTAAAATGACGTTGGAGGCATTAAATTAACATTAAATTATCTGGCAACAGCTCTGGTGGACATTCCAGCAGTCAGCATGACAATTCCAAACTTCGCCAAAACTTGTGTGACAAAACTGCACATTATAGTGGCCTTTTATTGTCCCCAGCACAAGGTGCACCTGTGTAATTATCATGCTGTTTAATCAGCTTCTTGGTATGCCACACCTGTCAGGTGGATGGATTATCTTGGCAAAGGAGAAACGCTCACTAAGGGGGATGTAAACAAATTTCTACACAACATTTTAGAGAAATGTTTTTGTGCATATGGACAATTTCTGGGATTTTGTATTTCAGCTCATGAAACCAACACTTTACATGTGTTTATATTTTTGTTCAGTGTAGGTTCTACTACAGTACTACCACTACTAGTATAGCGCACTACATTTGACCAGAGCCCAACCCCCTGTACCCTACCGTGCACATATTTTGACCAGAGCCCTAGTAGCTAGTAAGTAAGCCTTGACTAAGTAAGCCTTGTCCGAGCCAGAACATCTCATAGGCTCCTGCCCTATCTCCTGTTTCTGTAGCATGAGGCAGATTGATGTACATGTACACCCCCTAGACAGGCTGCTAGTCTGTCACAGGGGCTTAGCCCCAAGCCATCTCCCAAATGCTGAGTACCAAGCAAAGGCATCAGGTCCCATTTTTACAGTCTTTGGTGTGACTCAACCGGGGATCGAACCCAAACCTTCCAATCTCAAAGCAGACACTAACCACAAGGTCACCGAGTTGGTCACCTAGTAGCTAGTGAACTAGAATAATATCTGAGAGTCAATTTCAGACGCAGTCATCCTCTCACTTCTCCAGAATGTTCCAAGGGACATTGTTAAGAATTGTGGCACGTGGAGGAGAGGTCCATTCAGTACTGTAGTGCTTAAGGAACAAAATTAGGCCATGGATTGTTGGAGGCTCTCAAACAGCAGACAGGGACATTTTTTTTTATTACAAGACATGTTGATACAATTAGGCTGAGGGAATGAGGTATGCTAAGTAGTGAAATGGAGGTATAGTAAGTAATATATGACATTTAGCAAACATTTTGTTTGGCCCTGGGAATTGAACCCAAATTCCTGGCTTTGCAAGTGCCACGATATACCAACTGCGCAAACACAGCAGATATGGATGGATGCCAGAATTCACATGCTGTTGTCAAGCAAAATTATAGCTTATTTTAAATGCCCAATGCATTCAAAAACTAGATTTTCCTGTGTAATTAAAAATTATATTTCCACAATATGAGGTTGGAAAAATACTCTGAAAATGATAATGGCCTTTTAGTGTAAGATCTATTTGAAGAGGCCGCATTAAATTTCAGCCTGTTTTGATGGGATGGCGTTTTGGCCTGACCTGACCTTTATCACCTGGTGGTAAATTATATAATAGACCAATAAGAAAGAGTTCCAAACCTCTAAGCCAATAACAGCACATTTTCAGTTTCCCCCTCCCCACTCAGACAGTCTTAGCAAAATTCTTGCTTGAGAAATTGCCCTTTGCTAAGAAACCATTTTGGTTTCTTTTTGATCATTTTAATTTAAAACAATCACTCTAAGGTACTTAATTGTTAGCCAGAAATGATTTGATATTGAAATAAAACTGCTGCATTGGACCTTTAAGCTACATCCAAGTACAATGACAACTGCTGAACCTGTAATGGCTGTGTCCACATTCCAGTCATTTCACAGATTCTCTTTACACAGACAAATGACCAGTTCTTGTAATCACTTTTTTTATTTTTTATTTTTACTATTCATTCAAACAAGTTATCACAGCCATATGTTAGATTATTCCAGCCCATCCAATATAGTAACTAAAAGCTTTTGCAACAGCTGTGCAATTTAAAATACAAAATAAATAAAAAATGTATGGCAACCATAAACCAAAATTATATATGCCCTTCCCCTGCTACCATACAGCATGTTTGACATGCTATTTGCATACTTATGTCAAAGCTGACCTTGAATTAACATGAAAGTAATCAATTTTATAGTTTATCATCAACGGGGAGTGTTCAGTATTAGATCATTTAGTAAAAGATGCGTTGTAACATTGATGCCAGAATGCATGTGCCCATAGAAGTGGCGAGTGCCTTCAAAGTATTCACACCACTTGACTTTCTACACATTTTGTTGTGTTACAGTCTGAATTTAAAATGGATTCAATTGAGATTTGTTTGTCACTCGCCTACACACAATACTCCATGTCAAATTGGAATTATGTTTTTAGACATTTTTACAAATTAATATAAAATTATAAGCTGAAATATCTTGAGTCATTAAGTATTCAACCCCTTTGTTACGGCAAGCCTAAATAAGTTCAGGAGTAAAACTGTGCTTAAGTCACAAACTGCATGAATTCACTCTGTGTGCAATAACATTGTTTAACATGATTGTTGAATGACTACCTCATCT
The DNA here is from genome assembly GCF_045679555.1 of Salvelinus alpinus. Classification (NCBI taxonomy): domain Eukaryota; kingdom Metazoa; phylum Chordata; class Actinopteri; order Salmoniformes; family Salmonidae; genus Salvelinus; species Salvelinus alpinus. The sequence goes on along the minus strand of NC_092088.1, from coordinate 61,138,558 downwards.
CTGTACCACACACACATACAATTATCTGTAAGGTCCCTCAGTCGAGCAGAGACCTTCAAACAAAGATTCAACCACAAAGACCAGGGAGGTTTTCCAATGCCTGGCAAAGAGGCACCTATTGGTACATAACTGGGCTTTATATCTTTTGGCCATGTGAAACCGCTCTTAATTTGGCCCATGGAGCTGGTAGGCAGCCATATTGGAAAACTGCTGCCCTAGAGTTTTTCAGCTACCGTAGATAAGTAAAAAATTTAAAAAGCAGATATTGAATATCCCTTTGAGCATGGTGAAGTAAATTACACTTTGGATGTGTCAATACACCCAGTCACTGGAGAGGAAGGAAACCGCAAAGGATTTCACCATGAGTACAATGGTGACTTTAAAACAGTTACACAGTTTAATGGCTGTGTTTAAAAACGGAGGATGTATCAACATTGTAGTTCCTCTACAATACTAACCTATTTGCTGAGTGCAAAGAAGGAATCCTGTACAGAATAAAAATATTTCAAAACATGCATCCTGTTTGCAACAAGGCACTAAAGTAATACTGCAAAACATGTGGCAAAGCAATTAACATTGTCCTGAATACAAAGCGTTAGATTTGGGGCAAATCCAACGCAACACATTACTGATTACCTCTCCATATTTTCAAGAATAGTGGTGGTTGCATCATGTTATGGTTATGCTTGTAATCGTTAAGGCCTGGGGAGTTTATCAGGATAAAAACATTTACTAAATGGAGCTAAGGGTAGGCAAAATCTGGTTCAGTCTGCTTTCCAACAGATACTGGAAGATTAATTCCCCCTTCAGCACGACAATAACCTAAAACACAAGGCTTAAATCTACTTAATAATCTATGGCAAGACCTGAAAATGGTTGTCTAGCAATAATCAACAACCAAATTTGACAGAGCTGGAAGAATTCTTAAAAGAATAATGGGCAAATATTGTACAATCCAGGTGTGCAAAGCTCTTAAGAGCCTTACAGCTGTAATCGCTGCCAAAGGTGATTCTAACATCTATTGACTCAGGGGTGTGAATACTTAAGTAAATGAGATATTTCTGTATTTCATTTTCAATAAAGGTGCAAAAATGTCTGAAAACAGGTTTTCACTTTGTCAATATGAGGTATTGTGTGTAGATGGCTGTAACAACAAAATGTGGAATAATTCAAGGGTTTTGAATACAAAAACATGATTGACTGTAAGACAACATAAAAACACTTCATTAAAACGACAAACACAGAACTGCAAGAGCCTACAAACAAACAAAGTCAAACATTTGTATATAAATATGATAATTCTAAAGTGCATCTCTCAAAGACTTGTCGCATGAAAACGTGATCTGCAGTCCTATTTTAAGAAACAAACAAATCTGACAAAAAAATTCAGATAACGTTTACGCTTGGAGACGTGCACTTCTGTTCCGTTAAAACATGAAATAAACTGACATCTTCTGCTTTAAAAAAGCATCTATGTATAGTACATGCAATACTTTTTTGCTAAGGAAAAGATCAAGCTTACAATATACGAAGAAAGTGGATCAACAGTTTGTTCACATTGTCCGGAGCAGAGGCGATAGCTAGCTAATAGAGTTTGTGTGCTAATATCCTCTGTTCTCTGTTTTGTTCACACTTGGCATTTCGATGTCATTAAGTCAAACTTGGTGATTAAAAAGCACACAATGGTGATCAAGATCCTTCCTTCCTTTTTGATTTTAATCATTCAGGTAAATCGAGGAAGGAGGAGTGCAGGGATAGAGGGGGGGACAGGGGGAGGGGCTCAGATCTTGGGCAGCTTGGGAGCGTTGACGATGGGGTTAGTTTCCTGGAGGAAGCGGCGTCCGGCACTCTTGTAGTTGTACGTGCAGTCGTGAGTCTCTGCGTAGCGGTGGGTGGCGCAGAAGTTGCTACCACACCTGAGAAAACAGGAACACAACAGCCCTATTTATATATATGCCACTCGGACTGTTATCCAAAGTGACTTACAGTACAATGAGTGCATACCTTTTTAAATACAGTACAATGAGAGCATACCTTTTTAATTACAGTACAATGAGTGCATACCTTTTTAAATACAGTACAATGAGTGCATACCTTTTTAAATACAGTACAATGAGAGCATACCTTTTTAATTACAGTACAATGAGTGCATACCTTTTTAAATACAGTACAATGAGTGCATACCTTTTTAAATACAGTACAATGAGTGCATACCTTTTTAATTACAGTACAATGACAGCATATTTACATTTTTGGGGGGTGTTTAGGAGGTCACAGCAGGAATTGAACCCACAACTTTAGCCTTGCTAGTGCTGTGCTCTTACCAACTGAGCGACACAAAATGATTAGAAACCCATGTCTTTTGTGGCCATTTGGAATCTGGCTGGTAAAGGGTCCTTCTAAACATCATCAATACCTTGATGTGTTGTCTGCATTTTCAATCAATTACAAAATGGATTACATCTCAGTTGACACATTCAGTCAATTACGAGCCCAGTACTGAAACACCTTATCTAGAGATTCTTGTGGACACTTATCTCTAACTTTTTTTTTAATAGCTCTAACCCTTCTCTATCCCAGAGGAACTGAAATAGAGATAACAATCCACTTGTGTAGAAAAACTGGACTCCGGCCTCCCGAGTGGTAGAGTGGTCTAAGGCACTGCATCTCAGTGCATCTCTGCAGTCCCTGGTTTGAATCCAGGCTGCATCACATCCGGCCGTGATTGGGAGTCCCATAGGGCGGCGCACAATTGGCCCAGCATCGTCCAGGTTTGACCATCATTGTAAATAAGAATTTGTTCTTAACTGACTTGCCTAGTTAAATAAAGGTTAAATAAAAAAATTAAAAGGCCCACTCCACATTGCTTTAACTGTGACTGAAATCTCTTTTCAGATAAGGGAGAGACTATAGACCAGGGATCAGAGATCCAGCCGCGGGAAGATTCTTTCTTGAGCGGATGGTCAGGGGTGCCGGAACATAATTACAAATCATTTGCAGACTAAAAACTGATCGCAAGAAGCCCAAACATATATAATATTTGACTAAAACATAATTTCAAACCTAGCATACATTTGTCTACAATCACATATCTCTATTATTTGCGGGAATACTTTGGAATAGATTTGGCAAATTACAATAACTTGGAGTTGATTTGCTGCTGTTTTACAAGAAACCTACTAAAGATAGACTATTGAGACACACACACCAAGTGGAACACTTATCACAGTTAGATTACTCAGCACTAACCAATCACAATTTCAATCTTTTGAACACAGTTTGACTCCAACATTAGACTGTTATAGTGTTATGATGAGAGATTACACAGTTCCAGCACACATTGTGTGCCCTTAGCAATGACAGGGGAGGTTGTGATACTTGATACTGGGGTTGTGGTGGTGACTGGTGAGGGAGCATGCAATATCGTGCTGTTGATGACATGAACACTACTGGACAGGAAAAACTCCTGGCATAGTCTCGGCATACCTAGCAGTAGTAAAGATACACACATAAAACAGACCATATTGAATTAGAATGAGTAATGAGGGAGGGAGTAAGGGGGGAGAAAGAGGCTGGTAGGGAGTGGGAGAGAGAGGGTGAGGAGAGGGAGAGAGCTGGCACAGACAAGTGTTTTTTCCTACCTTGAATTCCTAGCTGGTAGCTGAGGGCCGTCTTTTTGACAAATAGGAGGAATGGAAGATGGAGTGTGAGCGAGTGATGGAGGGAGGGAGAGAATGATGGAGGGATTGAGAGATGTACCTGCACTCGTAGCTGGTGGCGAGACCAGTCTTCTTGCCACAGAGGAAGCAGTGTTTAGAGCTCTTCTTCTTCCTGCTCAGCGGGACCTTGACTGGAGGCAGGTGATATGTCGGGGTGCCTGGTAGAGATAGTAACACAATATAGTTGTGTTCTACTTTGAGGAAAGAAGTTCTGGTTTACTTTGAGTAAACTAAATAATATAGTAAGCCAAGAACACTGAATAAAACTAAAAAAACATATCAGGAGCAGTCAGTCAGGCCTGGTGTATCAACACAAAATTATGTTTAGTTACCTAACTATTACTAAGGCAACATGTAAACGAAGAGACTATTAAAAGAAATGTATCGATTGGGTCTGGTGAGGGAATTGTGATCACATCTTAGACTCCTCACATCGCATGGAAATTGTTATTTTCCTACTATTAGTAGCTTAGACACTAAAACGTATTTTTTTTTTTTAAATATATGGAAATAATAACTGAATATTTAATTATATACATTGTTAAACATAGTTTTTTCCCCCGCCAAACACATATTTCACACTCGTTCACAAGCTGTGAAAACACTGTTCTCTTTTCCAGCTCATAACTATTCCAACACAAGTCACTCTCTGCCCAAGACAATCACACCCGTGGATGCAACCTTGTTCAGTTTACGAGGCGTGGAGATAAGGTTCCTGGGCAAGGGTAACAGGACAAAGAGAGAGAAGGGGGAGGGGGGGGAAGAGACAGCAAGAGTGAGCAAGAAAAACAAACAGCAGACAGAGAGATGGACAGAGAGAGAGAAACAGAAAAAGAGAGTTCACAGAGCTGGAGAGAGACATGGTGGAGCTCAGAGAGCTAGTCCACACAATCCAGACAGAACAAACCCACAAAACAGACCAGCACAACACCACCGAACCACAATGGGACAGACAACACAGGACCCACCAACCCAAGACTCCACTCCCTCCCAACAGCCCTCCTGTCAGCACCCCCGATCGCACTCCTGACAACACCCCTACACACACAAAAGCCAGAGATTGTGCTCCTCATTGACTCAAATGGCAATTACATTCAAGAGGATAAACTTTTTCCCAAACACAAAGTGGCTAAACTCTGGTGCCCAAACACTAGGCATGCCCTGGAGCTCCCCAGCCACATCATAATTCACACAGGCACCCGAGTGGCGCTGCGGTCTAAGGCACTGGATCTCAGTGCTAGAGGCTTCACTACAGACCCTGGTTCGATTCCAGGCTGTATCACAAACATCTGTGATTGGGAGAGCACAATCGGCCCAGCGTCATCCGGGTTAGGGTTTGGCCGGGGTAGGCTGTCATTGTAAATAAGAATGTGTTCTTAACTGACTTGTCTAGTTACATTTTAAAAAATGACCCGAGGGCCCAGCAGGAAAGGGTGGCAACAGCACTCGTGGGAGTGATTAAAAAAGCTTCTTCCACTTTCTCCAACGCACAAGTGGTTATCTCCACCCTGCTACCACAAATACTTTCACCCTGCTACCATATAGCAAGTATTTCATAAGACTGTGCCTCAAAACCTAATGTATACCTGGCCCACCACTCCACCCTGGACTTGAAGCGCCTTTACGACCAGGTCCACCTCCACAAGGCGGAGGACATCCCCAGCAACTCACACAGGAGCAACATAGAAATGGACACCCCTCCCAGACCTGCAAGACCCCCTCCTGAAGGACCTGCACCAAGAGAACCCACGCCAAGAGGACCTACACCCAGACCACAGCTTCACCAGCCACACACCCAACCAGCGGAGACCACCCGAAACAAACTCTGAACACACCCTATATAGGTCCCCCCATATCAGACCTATGCCCCTTCTGCCCACCCCATGCCCCCCGCGGCAAGGACCTAAACATGACAGCAAGATGTATGCTCAGGCCGTGAGCAGAGCAACAGGCCCAACCTCCACTATTACATCCGCCCAAGCCCCATCCTGCAACGTAAGAGCTATGTATCAGATGCTCTGCTCACGTTACTGTGATGGTCCGGGCCTAAACCACACAAAAACAACACTAGACACTATGGAACACAAAGCCTTCTCATCCTGGAATATACAAGGTCTGAGGTCATCTGCCTTTGGCCTAAAGAGCAGGAACCCAGACTTCAAAGAAACTGGAAATACTGACATTGTCATCCTACAAGAAACATGGTATAGGGGAGACGGACCCACTCATTGCCCTCTAGGTTACAGAGATCTGGTAGTCCCATCTACCAATCTACCAGGTGTGAAACAGGGAAGAGACTCAGGCGGTATGCTAATTTGGTTTACAGCAGACCTAACCCCACTCTATTAGTCAAAACAGGAACATTTTACATCTTGCTAGAAATTAATATGTGCTACCTATATCCCCCCAGTAGAATCCTCATACTTTAATGAAGACAGCTTCTCCATCCTAGAGAGGGAGATCAACCATTTCCAGGCTCAGGGACATGTACTAGTCTGTGGCGACCTACATGCCAGAATTGGACAAGAACCCGACATCCTCAGCACACGGGGGGACAAATGCATACCTGGAGGTGACAGCATTCCCTCCCCCATAGTCCCCCCTAGACACAACTATGACAACATAACCAACAAAAACAGGTCACAACTCCTGCAGCTCTGTCGGACGTTGTGTATGTACATAGTCAATGGTAGACTTCGAGGGGACTCCTATGGTAGGTACACCTGTAGCTCATCTCTTGGCAGTAGTACTGTAGACTACTCTGTGTACAACGTAAAACACCAAATAATGCATGCAGAGCAGAAATAGTCTGATACCTGCTAACTATCAAAATCCGGAAAAGAGCCGATAATTTCTACAACCACCTAAAAGAAAGCAATTCTCAAATCTTCCATAAGAAAGCCATCACCTACAGCGAAATGAACCCAAAGAAGAGCCCCCTAAGCAAGCTGGTCCTGGGGCTCTTTTCACAAACACACCCCACAGAGCCCCAGGACAGCAACACAATTAGACCCAACCAAATCATGAGAAAACCAAAAGATAATTACTTGACACATTGGAAAGATTGACAAAAAAACTGAGCAAACTACAGTATAATGCTATTTGGCCCTAAACAGAGAGTACACAGCGGCAGAATACCTGACCACTGTGACTGATCCAAAATTAAGGACATCTTTGACTATGTACAGACTCAGTGAGCATAGCCTTGCTATTGAGAAAGCCTGTCTTCTCTTGAGTGCCAGGTCTGCCTATGTGCACACCTCCCACAAAATGAGGTGGAAACTGAGCTGCACTTCCTAACCTCCTGCCAAATGTATGACCATATGAGAGACACATATTTCCCTCAGATTACAGAGACACACAAAGAATTTGAAAACAAATCCAATTTTGATAAACTCCCATATCCATTGGGTGAAATACCACAGCAGCAAGATTTGTGACCTGTTGACACAAGAAAAGGGCAACCAGTGAAGAACAAACACCATTGTAAATACAACCTATATTTATTTTCCCTTTTGTACATCATGACATTTGTAATGTCTTTATTCTTTTGGAAATGTTGTGAGTGTAATGTTTACTGTTACCGACAAACAGTTACTGTTACCGACAAACAGAGACCGGCCGGCAGACAGGCAGAGAACGGCCGACCGACCGAGAGACAGAGCGACCGAGAGACCGACAACGACAGACAGATAATAGGGATGAAGGCTAGGCGTAACAGGACTGATATAAAAAGGGAGGTTAGTGTGACACAGCAGACAGTAGAACCTCCCACCCAGGCATTGGGCCATGAGATTGGGTGTTGAGTTGTGTCCTCCTCACTAATCTGCTCTGATATACTGCTACAGAACATACTCAAAAGGCCATCCACACTAAGACGAGCTGTTTGAAGGGAATCAGTTTGAGCAAGGCGAGACACATAATAGCTAATCTTGATTACATAATGAGTAGTTATTTGGGATGCAAGGTAATTTGTAGATTAGTGATCAGTGAAGTTCGACTGCAATGTAGCCAAACACGTTCTGCTGTCCTTGGCTCATTGTGTGGTGTGTATGGGTTATTGTGTGGTGTGTATGGGTTATTGTGTGTGTGTATGGCTCATTGTGTGGTGTGTATGGGTTATTGTGTGTGTGTATGGCTCATTGTGTGGTGTGTATGGGTTATTGTGTGGTGTGTATGGCTCATTGTGTGGTGTGTATGGGTTATTGTGTGTGTGTATGGCTCATTGTGTGGTGTGTATGGGTTATTGTGTGTGTGTATGTCTCATTGTGTGGTGTGTATGGGTTATTGTGTGTGTGTATGGCTCATTGTGTGGTGTGTATGGGTTATTGTGTGTGTGTATGGGTTATTGTGTGGTGTGTATGGGTTATTGTGTGGTGTGTATGGGTTATTGTGTGTGTGTGTAAACATGAACATAAATCTCCTCTCCTGTTGATGGTGCTCATTCTGCAGCTGTATCATATTAATACTGAATGCCATTGCCGTGCAACGCTCATATAACATGCATTGGCTGCTTTCACATAATATGTGTGTGTGTGTACTTGCTGTATGTGTGGTGTGTGTGCCCTTACTGGCACTAACCCTAGGTCAGTGAGCTGTTTTGTTACTGTGTTCATGTGTGAGTGTGGTGTCTGTCCATGCGTCAATTTGTGTATGTGGCCTCAGTCTGCCTCTACCCCTAGGTCTGTCAGAGAACTGTTCCATCTCTTTCTGACAGTGTGTGTGTGTGTGTGTCTTCGCTCCGTGGCAGTGTGTGTTGGTGACAGCCCACCCTGCCTCATCAGGCCAGAGACACAAAGGCAACAATCTGCAGGGCAGCCTAATGCTGCAGACAACAGGCTCGGTGCTAGGCTACTAGCATAATAATGTTGCTTTCACAAAGATTTGGGTGGAAAACGCACCAGCAACAAGCAGCTTTCTTCATCTCAATAAACAAGGTATAAATAGAACCACCAACCTGGGGGAATTTTGATTATATTTGGAATTTTCATAAATTCATCCCATTCCCTCTTGGACTCAATGAGATGAGGATCTGAGAATGACTCATTACTCAATTCTTATTTTCTTAATAGGATGAAAGGACAAAAAACATATATTAAAAACTTGTTCTGCTTTTGAAATGGCACCCGATTCCCTAGTATATAGCGCACTACTTTTGATTGGGGCTTGCATTTGAAATGGCATGCTATTCCCTAGTATATAGCGCACTACTTTTGATTAGGGCTTGCATTTGAAATGGCATGCGATTCCCTAGTATATAGCGCACTACTTTTGATTGGGGCTTGCATTTGAAATGGCATGCTATTTCCTAGTTCACAACTCAAGACTACTTTTGACCAGACCCAGGTCCCTGGGTTTTTAGGGTTGTCCCACTCACCTAGTCTTCTTATTGAACTGGAGCCTCCAGCTGATCCCAGGCTGTTGGTTGACTGAAACGATGACAAGAGGTTTCAGACAAGGTCAATAGAGTACCACGAAACACAGCCCTTATTTTAAGTGTTTCTAAAATCCCCTAAGGGAAAAATGAATGGTGGAAAAACAATTGGAACCATTTCCCTGTTTGACCGCTAGGTTTTATGGGTATTATGACACCTCCACTGTGGGGCTCTATCAACACCGCACAAAACAGTCTGGTTACCAGTCTGTTTAGTGATCGTTCCACTCCTTAAAACTCCTGGTCATGCTAAACATTGTTTGGCAATGACAGAGTACAAGGAGGGGAATGTTTGAAAAACATGTTATGGATTTCAGGCTATGCAAAAACTATACAGTGTACAACAGTACAGTACATCACAATACAACACAAATGCACTATCACTGTGCTTCTTTGAGTTGCTTATTCCTATTTAGGCAGTTCATCACTGAGTCCTCATTTGAGGATAGTGCCCATTTTCCATCCTAGCTGGGTTGTAGTATCTCAATAGTCTGTCCTTACTACTTACCATGTAGGAGGTGGCTGCTCTTCGTATCAGGTCCTCCTGGAGTAGCTGGATGTTGGCTGGGCGGGAGAGAGCCGTGGAGCCTAGCGTGCCAAGCCCGGAGGCCCCAACAGCGGGAAGCCCCAACCCGAGTCCCAGGCTCGGTTCTAGGACTCCCCTGCTGCTGCCTAGGGACCTGGAGGAGGACAGGGAGGCCAGGAGCTCTGTGTTGCGGAGGGACCCGAGAGGCTCCATACAGGCCTGGTTGGCCAGCTTGGTGATGCCACGCGCCTCGCTTTTACTGATCACCTCCGGCCACTTGCCTGGGGAGTCCACATTGATGCCTCGCAAACGAGAGCCTTGAGGAGGAGAGGAGGGGCTAGCAGGAGGAGGAGGGGCGAGAAGAGTGGTGGGGTGGGAGGAGGAGTGGAGATTGGGTCGTAGGGGTGACGTTGCTGAGCCGGAAAACTCAAAGGGTTGTGGTAGTCTTGGTCTACTTGAGGGGGAGGATGATGAGGAAGGAGAGTCGGGAATATGATGAAGGGTGTTGCCAAGTAAAGGTGTCCTCTCCCCTTTCCAGGCTAGCCTATCAGAACCACCCATTGCCCAGTTGTTTAAAGAGTTCATCCCCACAGCTTGGGAGAGCAGAGAGGGGGTGGAAGGGAGCTGGAGCTCTGCTCCAACCCCCAGGGCTCCTAGCCCATCCAACCCACCCAGATCCATCTCTGGCTGGGAAGAGATATCCAGGCTGAGGGGATCTGAGAGCAGGTCTCCTCCGTATAAAGCTCTAGGCGGTGTGGGCTCCAGCAACCCCAGGCCCAGTGCCTCTCTTCTGGGGTCAGGCAGCTCCGTGGCCCCACCAAACTGACCCCTGCTGGAGAGCACGGGGAGCTGCGGGTACACACAGTCCCTCATGAGCCTGGTGCTGCCGATCTCCAACCGGGACACTTTGGGAGGGGGTCTGATCGACTTGGGGATGGACTGCCATGGCTCCTCCTCCTGGAGCATATAACAGGACGAGGAAGAGAAATAGGGCAGAGCTCGACCGCTGCTTGACAGGTGGGTGGAGGCGGAGGCAGTAGCGGGAGGGGAGGGAGTTGTGGATCCCTGGTCCCTGATTGGAGGTAAGTGTGAGGCGGAATGATGGGATTGGTTGATCTCGGGCAGGACGCGGAAGAGGCGGTGGTGTCGGGGTCCAGAGGGGTCCAGAGAGCTGCTGCAGGGCCGGGGACCGACGGGGGGAAGAGGTTCCAACTTGGCAGACTTCTTAGGCTGGGGGGTAGAGACAGAAAGAGTCATACAGTGTGTTTGAGGGCTTCAATTTGAGCAAGGCGAGGAAGAGAATCACTCATTTTGATTAGATAATGAGTAGTTACTTAAGATGCAAGTTTATTGGTAAATCATTGAGTCACACATTGAGGCATTGTCACAAGTGGGCTTGCATTTTGAAGTTTTAGGTTTATGATGCTGTTAGGCACTTTGCCATTAAAATGCTTTGGACAATAAAGATGTATTTTTACTTCCTTGCTAACCGTGTTAATGGCTAGAAATGAATTATATCCTATGGAAAGAATTAGGAAGTCAAATCTGTCTACCTTCTTGTTGATGTTCATGTCCTCCATCTTGGCTTTGAGCAGCTTCATCTTGTTCATGGTGATACAGTTTTCCAGGGTTGGCTGGACCAAAGGCAAGCCCTCACTGTCGTTGTCCTCCTCCTCAGAGAACATGTTGTACACCGAGCCACCACTGGAACACACACACACACACAGACATATAAACAAAGATCACACATGGACAGGCTTTTTACGAGGGAGAGATCAACAGCTCGACACAATCAGAATAACAGACATCCAGTTCTAAACTGTCCTGTCCTAAACTGCTTCAGTTCAGAATGATGACACACGTTCACCCATGCTGACCTTGACCAGTGATCTATTGAGGAAGAATATAAACCTGGTCTATTTTATAGACTCTATGTGTATGGGAACTACACGACATGACCAAAAGTATGTGGACACCTGCTCATCGAACATCTCATTCCAAAATCATGGGTACTGATAAGAAGTTGGACCCCCCTTTGCTGCTAACTAACAGCCTCCACTATTTTGGGAAGGCTTTCCCCTAGATGTTGGAACATTGCTGCAGAGACTCGCTTCCATTCAGCCACCAGAGCCTTAGTGAGGTTGGGCGATAAGGCCTGGCTCTCAGTCAGCGTTACAATTCATTCTAAAGGTGATCGATGGGGTTAAGGCCAGGGCTCTGTGCAGGTCAGTCAAGTTCGTCCACATCAATCTCGATGAAACATTTCTGTATGGATCTCACTTTGTACACAGTGGCATTGTCATGATGAAACAGGAAAGGTTCTTCCCCAACCTGTTCACACAAAGTTGGAAGCACAGAATTAGAATGTCATTGTATGCCATAGCTTAAAGACTTGCCTTCACTGGAACTAAGGGGCCTAGCTCGAACCATGAAAAACAGCCCCCGACCACTATTCCTCCTCTACTGAACTTTACAGTTGGCACAATGCATTCAAGGCAGGTAGTGTTCTCTTGTCATCAGCCAACCCCAGATTCGTCCGTCTGACTGCCAGATGGTGAAGCGTGATTCATCACTCCAGAGAATGTGTTTCCACTGCTCCAGAGTGCAATGGCAGTGAGCTTTGCACCACTCCAGCAGACACTTGGCATTGCGCATGGTGATCTTTGGCTAGTGTGCGGCTGCTCGGCCATGGAAACCCATTTCATGAAGCTCCTAACGAACAGTTCTTGTGCTGACGTTTCTTCCAAAGGCAATTTGGAACTCGGTAGGGAGTGTTGCAACCGAGGACATCATTTTTTTGTTACGTGCTACGCACTTCAGCGGCCCAGTTCTGTGAGCTTGTGTGGCCTACCACTTCACGGTAGAGCCACCGTTGCTCCTAAACATTTCCACTTCACAATAACAGCACTTACAGATTAGCGGGGCAGAAATTTAGCGGGGCAGAAACCTTTCCAACAACTCCCTTGTTGGAAAGGTGGCATCCCATAACAGTGCCACGTTGAAATCCACTGATCTCTTCAGTACAGGCCATTCTACTGCTAATGTTTGTCTATGGAGATTGCATGGCGGTGTGCTCGATTTTATACACCCGTGTGGCTAAAATAGCATAATAGGGTCATTTGAATGGGGTGTCCACATACTTTTGTGTGTATGTATATATGTGTATAGTGTGTCATTTTGCCACCTACCCAAATAAAGCGCACTGATCTAAAATGTGTACAGTGTCTGAGTGGAAAGTGCTTTAAAAACAATGTAGTTGATTTGGGACTGGAACATTTTTATTGCACTTCGAAGTGCACTTATCTGGAGTGGCCTGTATTCACCTGAATGATTCTGAGACAGGGGTCAGAGTTCCGTCCCCTCGGTCGACGACCCGGAAGAAGTTGAGCTGGTCTCCCTCTCGGTACACCAGGAAGGTGACCTGCTTGTTGCTAGGCATACTCTTCTCCCAGCCCTCCTCCCTGCCTCCCTCCATCAGCTCTGCCATATCCTTCAATGGGTCCTCCACAGACACTGAGGGAGAGAGAAACCGGTCAGTCAATCAATCAACAACAAAGTCTTTCATGGACACTGTACAAGAGAGAGAATCAACCAATCACTGAGTCCTTCATAGACATGAGGGTGAGAGACTGTTTGGACAGGGTTCATCTCAACATGTTGCTACAGAGGTTACAGGACTAAAACAGCCACAAATAGGTGAATTTAATCTGTGTGAATACTTATGGGTGTACAGCAGTGAGAAATCCAAACCCATCTCAACATACCTCTCCTGGTGTTGATGGGTCCTCCTCTCATGGCCAGGACCAGCTTCAGTGTACAGCCCTCAGCAATACTGCAGACACACAAGATAAATGTCAGCAATGATGGTTGGTAGAAACTGTCCCAAGTCCTTTGGAAGGTTAAGCTACCATCGTATTGCTTTGCCTTACAGCTAGCTGGATCGTTCATGCATGGGTCATGTTCATTACTACACGCAGCGGGAAAAAAACAATGACTCCCCGTTTTCAGTTTTCTTCTGTTTGGTGCCTAATGAACACGACCCTGGAAACACAGACCAGGCAAACGATAATCATTCTGGAACAAACATCCTTCCTCCGTCAGTCTGCACTCCAGATGAACTTATGCACATGTCTGGGAATTCTGCTGGAATTCTAGCAGAACGTCAGTTCTATGCAAATCCAACCCCTCGCACCCTCCATTTCTAAGACTTCAAAGGATGTTTTGTTGATCCTCAGACCTAACTAAATCTCACCGGGGACCGATCATGTGGAAAATTAAGTGACAAGCGTTCATGACGCAACCACCATCTGCAACCTGTAGACCGGGTCTGTATCTAATAAAACTGAGGACTCACTACTGGGATAGGCTAGCTCTCCAAACACATTCAATACGTGACTGTCTGTCTTATATCAATCAACCAAAGATGTAGATTTAGCTAAGGGTTCGGGGAAATAATGTATTTACTACAAGGGGAATTACTTTCTAAGCAAATAGCCCTCTACAAGTTACCCACTACACTCATTTCAATTAAACATAAATTACAAGATCAAAGTCGATGGTTCATTTACAGGGCATTGCTGTATATGAAAACGGGTTCCCATTCCCATCACAACCCATTCAACAATAAAAACAAAAAAACAGTTGTGAACAGGGTCGTGTTCATTACGACACGGAGCAAGAAACATTTTAACATGCTTTGCAACGGAAAACAAAAATGAACGATTCAGTCAGTTTGGTTCAAAATGAACAACATTGGTAAACTCACCTGTAGTCATGCAGACAGTATTCATCCTCCAGCTCCAAGTTGTTCCAGATCAGGTGTTGCTGGGCAACGGGGATACCTGCAGAGAGATTTAAATACATTTACATACACAGCCCTGATTGGCGAATAGGATCGTCTAGACCAGGGCTATTCAACTGGCGGCCCACAGGCCAGATCCGGCCTGTTAATCAATTTAGAATGGCGCTTTGATCAATTCTGAACATTTACACATCAGCAAAAAAATCCCTGCAAAAATCCAATGTTCAGTGCCAACAGGAGCCCACGTTCAATATTTTCCAATGGGAGAATCTGCTTTCCTGTAGTCCTGCCCATTAAGTGCTGTCAATCAATACCACCTAACATAACAGTTACAGACAATCAATCATAGCTGCTAACAGTGGTACAGGGTCTGTCCGCCCACCTATCGGCACTTCCACCGCAGATGAGATCACTACGCTGCCTGATACACAGAGCGTGCTTTGTGCTTAACTCAGAGGCAAGCTAAAAAACAACATGGACTCCGTTATGGCCATTATAAACTTTATTTGATCAGCCTGCAATATTCCTTGTTTCGTAGTCTGCTGAGCATCATGATCTACTTTTACATAATGATGTTCAGTGGCTAAGCAAGGGTAATAATGCACTCAAGAGAGCAGCCTGTGTGAGCTTAGGGAGGAGATGGCTTTCTTGTGTTGGCAATCACAGAGAAGAGCAACTAACACATAACTAGCGAAATTGGGTGAGGAGTTCGTATCAGAGGTTTGTTTTTTAGAGTCATCTTCAATCAATTGAATGGACTTCATTTAGGACCACAGGGGAGCGATAAAAACAGTGACATAATTGAAAAACAGACATATTTTCAAAATAAGTTATTTTCTCCAGGGATTTGAGCCCAAACAAAACCCCCCATTGCGCAACAATAGTCATCAGTACAGATCACTCACTACCGTGATGTCAGAGTTTTTACATAAACTGAAAGCGAACTTTGCAACTATATTTGATGAGTTTAAGTCCCCGGAGGTAATGCAGTTGATTATAGGGATTCGTTCTCAACAGATATGCCATGCATAAAAAAGGTTTCTATATGTAAAGAAAAAACAACAAAGAAATAGAAACAGAATGTGATGCTGGTCAACAGATGCCCTGCATAAAAAGTGTCCTATTTGTAAATAAAAACAAAATATGAAGCTTTGCATGTAAAACGGACAGGAAATTAAAGTGAAACCAAAATATAAATGCAACATTTTCAAAGATTTTACTGCGTTTCAGTTCATACAAAGAAATCAGTCAATTTAAATAAATAAGGGCCGACTATGGATTTCACATGACTAGGAATAGAAATATGGATCTGTTGGTCAGATACCTTAAAGATGGAGCGGAAGTTTCAACACAGCACCCCCCATCAGTCATCTAGTGTGTATATATAAATCATTGGTTCCAATCCCCGAGCTAACAAGGTGAAAATCTGTCGATGTGCCCTTGAGCAAGGCACTTAACCCTAATTAATCCTGTAAAACGCTCTGGATAAGAGCATCTGCTAAATGACAAAAATTCACAAAGTAGGAGTGCTAATCTAGAATCAGCCCCCCCCCCAATCTATATAATATTATTCATTATAACCTAAAAGGCAAAACTGACCTCATACTCTGAGACGCTTTATGAATACAGGCTCAGATGAGTTGTTTGCAGGGGAAACACATTTTCTGCTTATTTGTGGAGAGGTTAGTTTCAGACAGACAGTCGAAGTTCCGCTCCAGCAGACAGCCAGGCTCGGTGAAACTCTGCCCAGCAGAAACACAATCACCACTATTACAGACCAGGAAGATGACTCATACCCCCTACAGGACATAGCATGCTACAACACACCGATGCAGGGCAAAATGCAAACTACACTCTGAAGACCATGATACAATTTATCTTTATTTAACTAGGCAAGTCAGTTAAGAACAAATTCTTATTTACAATGGCGGCCAAACCCGGACGACGCTGTGTCAATTGTGCGCTGCCCTATGGGACTCCCAATCACGTCCGGTTGTGATACAGACTGCATTCGAACCAGGGTGTCTGTAGTGACACCTCTAGCACTGAGACGCAGTGCCTTAGACAGCTGTGCAACTCGGGAGCCGCTATATATGGTCATTCACATTAACAGAACATGCAAGTCCAGGATGCAACGATGTGCGCTCCTTCTTAACAAATTCTGATGTGCACTTGGGACTTGTTAGAAAAACTGTTCACATATACTTTTCCTCAGCCATCAAGACAAGTAGCGCACAGCAAAATCACTTGCCTGTCAATCTACTATAGTAGAAAAGTTTAGGCTACCTATTCTATTAGTCAATTTGTTGAGAAACAAATAGCCTACTCCAAGCAGACTCTGGGACAGTTGTGGAAGTCAGACGATAGACCCCCCCCCAAAATAAATAAAAATAAAGAAGCATTGAGTCTGATGCAACAGAACGTTCAGTATAAAATGTTGGTTAACTATTATTTCTTCAAATTATAAATGCAGCAATGCACACAAGGCAGTGGGCTACGCGTGAATGTTCGTTCCATAATGCAATTAGCAGGAAAACGCCATTGTCAAAAGGGCACTGAACATACAAGCGGTTTCATGTGACAAGAAATTATCTGAGAAATTTTGAAAAAGAGGAGCTCTAATAGGCTACTTTGAAGCAAGGTAAGACATACCTCATTTTATGTATTAAAACTTTCAGGTTTCAAACAAAGTACGGTACCAGTCAAAAGTTTGGACACACCTACTCATTCAAGGGTTTTTCTTTCTTTTTACAATTTTCTACATTGTAGAATAATAGAAGACATCAAAACTATGAAAAAACACATGGAATCATGTAATAACACCCCCCCCCAAAAAAATATTTGAGATTCTTCAAATTAGCCACCTTTTGCCTTGATGACAACTTTGCACACTCTTGGCATTCTCTCAACCAGCTTCATGAGGTAGTCACCTCAATTAACAGGTGTGCTTTGTAAAAAGTTAATTTGTGGAATTTCTTTCCTTCTTAATGCGTTTGAGCCAATCAGTTGTGTTGTGACATGGTAGGGGTGGTATACAGAAGACAGCCCTATTTGGTAAAATACCAAGTCCATATTATGGCAAGAACAGGTCAAATAAGCAAAGAGAAACAACAGTCCATCATTACTAAGACATGAAAGTCAGTTAATCCGGAAAATTTCAAGAACTTTTAAAGTTTCTACAAGTGCAGTCGCAAAAACCATCAAGCACTATGATGATAATGGCTCTCATGAGGACCGCCACAGGAAAGGAAGACCCAGAGTTACCTCTGCTGCAGAGCATACGTTCATTAGAGTTACCAGCCCCAGAAATAAATAAATGCTTCACAGAGTTCAAGGAACAGACACGTCAACTGTTCAGAGGAGACTGGGTGAAATCAGGCCTTCATGGTCGAATTGCTGCAAAGAAACCACTACTAAAAGGACACCAATAAGAAGAGACTTGCTTGGGCCAAGAAACTCGAGCAATGGACATTAAACCGGTAGAAAATGAGTCCTTTGGCAAATTTGAGATTTTTGGTTCCAACCGCTGTGTTGTTGAGATGCAGAGTAGATGAAAGGATGATCTACGCATGTGTGGTTCCCACCATGAAGCATGGAGGAGGTGGTGTGATGGTGCTTTGCTGGTGACACGATCTGTGATTTATTTAGAATTCAAGAAACACTTAACCAGCATGGCTACCACAGCATTCTCTATATAAGGTACCGCAGTTGACAGTGCATGTCAGAGCAAAAACCAAGCCATGAGGTCGAAGGAATTGTCCGTAGAGCTCCGAGACAGGATTGTGTCGAGGCACAGATCAGGGGAAGGGTAGCAAAAAAATTGAGTTTGCCAAAAGGCCCCTAAAAGGACTCTGACCATGAGAAACAAGATTCTCTGGTCTGATGAAACCAAGATTGAACTCTTTAGCCTGAATGCCAAGTGTCACGTCTGGAGGAAACCTTGCACCATCCCTACGGTGAAGCATGGTGGCAGAATCATGCTGTGGGGTTGTTTTACAACGGCAGGGACTGGGAGACTAGTCAGTATCGAGAGAAAGATGAATGGAGCAAAGTACAGAGAGATCCTTGATGAACCTGCTCCAGAGTGCTCAGGAACTCAGACTGGGGCGAAGCTTCACCTTCTAACAGAACAATGACCCTAAACACATAACCAAGACAGGGCAGGAGTGGCTTTGGGAAGAGTTTCTGCATGTCTTTGAGTGGCCCAGCCAGAGCCCGAGCCCGAAACCGATCAAACATCTCTGGAGAGACATGAAAATAGCTGTGCAGCGATCCTCCCCATCCAACCTGACAGAGCTTGAGAGGATCTGCAGAGAAGAATGGGAGAAACTCCCCAAATACAGGTGTGCCAAGCTTGTAGCGTCATACCCAAGAAGACTCAAGGCTGTATTTGCTGCCAAAGGTGGTTCAACAAAATACTGAGTAAAGGGTCTGAATACTAGTTTTTTACTAGGCATTTAGCTCGTCTGGTAGGCTTGCGTCACTGTGCAGCTCACGGCTGTGCTTCCCTTTGTCGTCTGCAATAGTTGCCCTGCCACATCCGACGAGCGTCGGAGCCAGTGTAGTACGATTCAATCTTAATCCTGTGTTGAAGCTTTGCCTGTTTGATGGTTCGTCTGAGGGCATAGCGGGATTTCTTATAAGCTTCCAGGTTAGAGTCCCGCTCCTTGAAAGCGGCAGCTCTAGCCTTTAGCTCAGGGCGGATATTGCCTGTAGTCCATGGCTTCTGGTTGGGGTATGTACGTACAGTCACTGTGGGGACGACGTCATCAACACACTTATTGATGAAGCCAGTAACTGGTGTACTCCTCAATGCCATTGGAAGAATCCCGGAACATATTCCAGTCTGTGCTATAAAAACAGTCCTGTAGCTTAGCGTCATCTGACCACTTTCTTATTGACTGAGTCACTGGTGCTTCCTGTTTTAATTTTTGCTTGTAAGTAGGAGTCAGGAGGATAGAATTATGGTCAGATTTGCCAAATGGAGGGCGAGGGAGAGCTTTGTACGCGTCTCTGTGTGTGGAGTAAAGGTGGTCTAGAGTTTTTTCCCCCTCTGGTTGCACATGGAACATGCTGGTAGAAATGATGTGAAACGAATTTAAGTTTCCCTGCATTAAAGTTCCCGGCTACTAGGAGCGCCGCCTCTGGATGAGCGTTTTCCTGTTTGCTTATGGCCTTTTACAGCTCATTGAGTTTGGACTTAGTGCTAGCATCGGTTTGTGGTGGTAAATAGTCAGCTACAAAAAATATAGATGAAACACTCCTGGTAAATAGTGTGGTCTATAGTTTATCATGAGATACTCTACCTCAGGTGAACAAAACCTTGAGACTTCATTAATATTAGATTTCGTGCACCAGCTGTTGTTTACAAACATACACAGACTGCCACCCCTTGTCTTACCGGAGGCAGCTGTCCTATCTTGCCGATGCAGCATAAACCCTGCCAGCTGTATGTTATCCATGTTGTCGTTCAGCCACGACTTGGTGTAACATAAGATATTACAGCTTTTAATGTCCCGTTGGTAGGATATGTGATCGTAGCTCGTCTATTTTATTATCCAATGATTGTACGTTGGCTAATAGGACTGATGGTAGAGGCAGATGACCCAGTCGCCGTCAGATCCTTACAAGGCACCCCGACCTACGTCCCCGATATCTCTGTCTCTTTCTCATGCGAATGACTGGGATGTTGGCCTTGTCAGGTGTTTGAAGTAAATCCTTTGCGTCCGACTCGTTGAAGAAAAAAATCTTTGTCCAGTACGAGGTGAGTAATTGCTGTCCTGATATCCAGAAGCTATTTTCGGTCATAATAGATTGGAGCAGAAACATGATGTACAAAATAAGTTACAAATAATGCAAAAACACACACACACAATAGCACAATTGGTTAAGAGCCCGTAAAACGGCAGCCATCTCCTCCAGCGCCAATCAGTCATTCAGAAACATAGGATATTAAAGTTCTTCAGATCACATTGTTAGGATAGACTTGAACGGAGTTCGTCCAGTTTATCCTCCAGTGATTGCACGTTCGACAATAGAACGATCAGGTATTCTGCACGAGTGTCGAGATTTGGGCCTGGTCCATGATTAGCAATATGTCCTTCGCCGCCGACTCATTGAAGTATAAATCCTCATCCAAACCAAGGTTAGTGATCGCTGTTCTGATGTCCAGAAGCTCTTTTTGGTCATAGGAAACAATGGCAGAAACATTATTTACAAAAAAAGTTAAGATCAGCTATAAAAAAAAACTACAAAAACACAAAATGCCACAATTCTTCAGGAGACCGTAAAAAGGCTGCTATTCCCTGCAGCGCCATTCTGTAACACAGCTCTGTATGGGTTTTGACTGACAGCCGTTCTGAACTTGAGCACCACATGCGACAAGAAGTTGCCCCCATCCCTCCCAGTAATTAGGCAACTTTTGCAAATGTTTTGTCTGAGTGAAGGAAATGCTGTAAATTATAATAAATACCACTGATGTCATGTCACACAAGCAAGCCATCAATATACAGAAGTATATATTTTTAAACCTGCATATTTAGTTAAAATAAATTCATGTTAGCAGGCAATATTAAACTAGGGAAATTGTGTCACTTCTCTTGCGTTCATTGCACACAGAGTCAGGGTATATGCAACAGTTTGGGCCGCCTGGCTCATTGCGAACTCATTTGCCAGAATTTTACATAATTATGACATAACATTGAAGGTTGTACAATGTAACAGCAATATTTAGACTTATGGATGCCACCCGTTAGATAAAATACGGAACTGTTCCGTATTTCACTGAAAGAATAAACGTGTTTTTGAAATGACAGTTTCCGGATTTGACCATATTAATGACCTACGGCTCATATTTCTGTGTGTTATTAAAATTAAGTCTATGATTTGATAGAGCAGTCTGAGCGGTGGTAGGCAGCAGCACGCTCGTAAGCATTCATTCAAACAGCACTTTACTGCATTTGCCAGCAGCTCTTCGCAATGCTTCAAGCATTGCACGGTGTATGACTTCAAGCCTATCAACTCCCGAGATTAGGCTGGCAATACTAAAGTACCTATTAGAACATCCAATAGTCAAAAGGAATATGAAATACAAATGGTATAGAGAGAAATAGTCCTATAATAACTACAACCTAAAACTTCTTACCGGGGAATATTGAAGACTCATGTTAAAAGGAACCACCAGCTTTCATATGTTCTCAGTTTCTGAGCAAGGAACTTAAACGGTAGCTTTTTTTACATGGCACATATTGCACTTTACTTTCTTCTCCAACACTTTGTTTTTGCATTATTTAAACCAAATTGAACATGTTTCATTATTTATTTGAGACTAAATAGATTTTATTGATGTATTATATTAAGTTAAAATAAAAGTGTTCATTGTTCATTCAGTATTGTTGTAATTGTCATTATTACAAATATATATATAAAAAAATATTAAAAAATCGTCCGATTATTCGGTATCGGCTTTTTTGGTCCTCCAATAATCGGTATCGGCGTTGAAAAATCATAATCGGTCAATCTCAAATATATATATATTTCAATTTAGCCCTATCAATATAGGCCAATTCCCACAAGCGTAAATGGTTAATGTGTGTGTGGAAAATCAACTACACAGATCCTTAATCTTTGCTTAACGGATGAGCAGGGAGATGGGGAGTTTTAGATGCTGTGAGGATATTTCTTTTTCCAGCACTACTAAAACAGAAAAGCCATTCTTTGCAATAGAATACATTTGTATGAGTCTGAGCTTTTGATTACTCATAGATAGACCAACACTCAAAGATTATTTCATATTTTGAAGTGGAGCCGGTCCTGCTTAAGTAATGTTAGGGGAAGCTGTATAGACACCTACACGCTAGGTCAGTAAGAGTGACTGCTGTTATGTACCATACCTTCCAGCCTCTGGATCTTGGCCTTGACAGAGATGACTGTCTCAAATGGCGAGACGCGCAGCTCGAAGCAGGTCCCAGTCAACGTTTCAATGAACAGCTCCATGGTCTCGTAGAACGGCAACTTGTACTGGAAGGCCCCCACGCTGTCATCATTATAGATTGGTGGCTCCTTCCTGTCCGCCATCTTTGTGTGGTTAGGACTGCTTTAGGGTGAGGGGGGTGTGGGAGGGGCAGCAGCCCAGGGGAAGGGAGAGAGGGATGGGTGTGGGTGCTCTCTGTTGTCACCACGGTTACACATCATGCAGGAAGCCCAAAGCTCTGAGGGAGAGAGAGGGCGAGAGAGTGATGGCTCAGTACCTTGCCCTTTCTTCCGAGTCTAAGGTCATCTATGTTTGTTCCTCATACACTGACACCGTGAGGCATAACAGTTGACCCAAAAAAAACAGCTATGCTGAGGGGAGTTGGAAAGGGGGAGTTGAGTTGACATGCACCTGGTAGGTAAGGAGACCTTTACTTCCCTGACAACACAAACAACTATCAATATGAAACAACTATGGCCTACAATGTGCAAGGAAGCCTAACCCCCTCTGCTAACACTAGTGAGCAGAACGCAAAGCATTCCTTTAATTTGGAAGAAGTGCGTATTAAAATCTTCACACACTGAAATGCCACCAACTGTCACTTTAGACCTGGCCTATACAATTAGAGAGCAATAGTAATTTTTTAAAATAAACTACAGAATTGAAGAGACAAGTGTAAGAGTTCATAAGTGCCTTCATAAAACATTTAGCAGGCCACAAGGCCCAGGCCACAGCTCTTGGCTGCAGTATAGTCTAGCTAGCTGAAGCTGACCAGCTGTTAGCCTATGTAATGCCATCAGGAGGAGTGTATGGTATCAAACACAGACAACTCCATGCAGGCATAGGGGACTGGAGGCCTCTTGACAGTTAACCTGTATGTTATGTGACTGCATTAATATTTCATTTTAAAAGCATGCAATTGTAAAGTTGTGGGCTGATTGATAATCGGAACGACATGAGATGTGGTGAGATTGGAAATCTGTTTAGTGAACTACTAGAGAGAGATGGGATTTATGTATTTGTTGTGGTTTCAAGCAGATTCAATTATTTTCACACAAACACTGTAAAGACCAAGTCTACTGTATCCCTAGCTGAATTTCTCAGCACCACAAATGAGAAAATCGGCTACTGTATTCCCAATGTTATGGGCCTACACTATGACCATTAGGCTTTGATCTCTGCTAAGAAAGAAAACCTCAACACGACAGGTGGTGTGCGATGTGAAGTGAGCTGAATCTGGTTTGAGTAAAAAAAGACTGACTAGCCAGCTACCTAGCCATCAACCCAGTTTTACATTAAAACATTTGAACCTATATATAATTTGTGTCAATCGTGAAAAACAAAGAGTCTTGATCTTTCCGATCAGCGCTTACTAGAGAGAAAGGTGGCTACACTTAGCAAATACTAGACAAAGGATGCAGCTAGATAACTAATACCTTTACAGAAAGGAATATTTTCTGTCTCACCAGAACCCCCTTTTTATTTTATTTTACTCACCGTAAGAGCATCCAAGAGAGGGTCCCTATAGCTGGCAAGAGTATACCAATGAACAACTGGCTGGCGTCCCAAGACTAGAACCACTCCGTCTTTAACTAGCTGGACATAGAACAATAGTACAAATATAGATAGTAACGTTATTAACAAAGCAAATGCATATATTATCTAGCTAACTATTTCGTATACCTAACTACATAGGTTGTGACTAGGTAGCCAGAACCAGTTAGCTCACTAGCGTTAGCTAGCTAGCTAACCACTTTAGCAACCCAAACAATGGCTACCTTGCTTGGGTCGATGGCTGCTGCAAGCTGCTACGCGTACTCTCCTTTTCAGATTCGGCATTCTAGATTATAATGAAACGGTTCTACTTATCTCCGTGTTTTAAAATGACAGTGGAAAGCTATCCTTATTGCCCATGAACAGTGGTAGATCGGTAACACTTGGGATTTTCCTGAACTCAACTCATCTCACCTGTCGAAAAAAAACAGCGGCTCCTGACCAGCCCATTGTGACTTCTCTTGATTGACAACAAAGGCACCATGACGTAACGTGTTCTCTCTCTGTAGGTGAACCAATGAGGAGTACACATAGGCGGGACACATTGTTCGGTCACAGTGATTGACCATTTCTCCTAGAAAAAGAACACTGGCTTCGGAGCGAGTTATTAAAAAAATACAGATAGCCTAACACACTAACCTTTAATTTGTGTAATAATGGTTGTCTTTGTACTACACTTGAATAAGTTGATTTAAAAGTGTACAAATTATAATTAAGCAATCATAAAATCCCATCAGTGATGAATGGATCAAAATATAGCTTTTACTTTTTATAAAATGTAGGCTCCTATATCAATGATGGAGAATCCTCTTTAAAATGTATCAGTGCAGTCAATCAACATTTAAAGTCAATTAGCAGTCAAGACATGGCAGTGAAGTCCATCCTTAAAGCACAGAAGTTGAATTTTAATTAAAGGGAAGGAACCATGTAAATCTAGTCACACAGAGGTGCTAAGAACAGCCCTGTTCCTCTTTCAGGCCATCTTCCTTATTTCGGCTGCATTCATAATTCCACTACTCATGATCTTAACAAAAGGCTTTAAAGCAGTGCTGCAGATCTTTGAAACAAACTTACAACACACATTTCAAATTTCATAAAATATCATTTTAGTTTAAAAAACTGAAATGTCAGTCATCACAGGCAAATTGACAAATTTAACAATTTCATATTAATTGAAAAACAAAAAAATTTGCTTGTTGTTGCTAGGATAGTCAGTCAGTTAACAATGACTTCATAACTATGATATGGCACAGCCCAAAACTTAAACACAGAGCTCTCCAACTATATTTATAAATCATTTACTATTTATTTATTATCAGCTGGTCTAATGACAGCTAAGAATATGCTTATAAAGTGCTGCTATCATGGATATTAAATAAAGACAAATAGCATTTAATAACTGTTACTTTGTCTGTTATCAATCATAGATGAAGATGTGAAGTGTATATCAGAATCCTCCCCTTCAACATTTCTTGCTGTGTTTTAATTTCCGTCTGAGGTTATGTCAATCAATCAATTGTTTTTATATAAATAGTCTCTATATGAACAGTTTTAATATCTCCAACCCTTTTTTCAGTCCTCCAAAACAACATGTTATTCGGCACAATTGTACAATTAGGACACCAAATGGCACCTTATAACCCCACATAGTGCACTGAACTATCTAGGGAATAAGGTGCCATTTGGGATACACACAAAGTTTTAGCTCCTCAGGAACGGTCCAAGGTTCAGTTCCCGCCCAGAGCGTTGAGAGGGTCGTCAAAGATGTTGCCCGAGTCGTCCGCTGCACTGGTGTCCTGGGAGGGAGGGTTCTTCTTGGACTTGGATGGAGGCTGCTTGGGCACTGGCTTCACAGTGCTGGGAGAGAAGATGTCATCTGTAGAGAGAAGCATGGACAGTACTGTAAATGTTTCAGTTCAACCTGGTGGCAATGGCATTGTAAGACTGTATGTGTGTTTGTTTTTGTGTGTGCACCATTGGAGGCTGCTGAGGGGAGGATGGCTCATAATAATGGCTGGAAAGGAGTGAATGGGGTGGCATCAAACACATACCATTCTACCGATTCTGCTCCAGTCATTACCACAAACCTGTCCTCCCCAATTAAGCTGCCACCAACCTCCTGTGGCATGCACACATACCTGTATTTGTCTGTGCGTGTGTGTGGTGAATTTCAACATACATGTTGAAACAGTTGAGGAACAACAATGCAAGTTCTAGATATTCTGAAATATGTGCTCTGCAAATACTCACCCATATCATCATCAAATATTGATTTAGTCTCCACCTTCTTGGACTTCTTCTCTTTTGGTTTTGAAGTGGACGTCATATCAGCAAAGATGTCAACGTTGTCATCAAACAGACTGGCATCCAAGGATTTCTCTTTGTGCTTTTTGGGTGGAGTCGTTGCTTCATCCTGTGATAACAGTAACAGACATATTCAGACAAGAAGCAGACAGACACATGCACACACACTTTCCAAGGAATATATTGATTTCCCTCTACCTCCTGTTGCAGAGATCGTGACTGTTGGATAAACAGACGTGCTGACTCAGCACGCTCTGTGACAGACCAACTGCATTTACACTATTACAATGAAAAGTTCGTAAATTCCAGGCTGCAAAATTTATTTAAACTGAAATCATAAACAGACTGACTGTTCAATTGACTGACACAATTGATCATCATGACCAATACCTGGAAGATGTCCTGCTTGGGAGTAGAGTTGCTCCCAGCCTTAGAGTCTTTACCACCAGCAGTAGTGGGAGTGGAGCTCTTTCCTAGCCCGAAGATATCCTCTTCATCCTCCTCCTCCAGGAAGGAAGATGCCTTGGCCTTCTTAGCTGACCTCGGCTTTACCTTCTTGAACAGGTCACCCATGGGGTCGTCAAAGAGGGACTGAGGGGTCGTCTCTTTCTCCTTCTCACTCTCATTCTTTGATGTCACTTTACCCTCTGTAGTCTTTGTTGTGGGATTGGGGGATGGAGTGGTGAGTATGGGTGAGGGGATGGTGGGGTTGGGACCTGGGGTAGACCCAAAGAGGCTGTCGGACCCAAACAGGTCATCCTCGTCAAGAGAAGGCAGCACCTTCACCTTGCTACCCTTAGAAGAGTCTTTCTTTAGAGGGGTGTTTGACACTGGTAGTGTAAGCACTGACGGTCTGACAGAGAAATCGGTGAGCAGCGGTTTGGAGGGTAAGGAAGCAGGTAAGGAGGAGGGTAAGGCAGAGGTTGGGGCTTGGTTAGGTAGACTAGACCTAGGCAGAGTTAGGTTAGGTAGTCCCGGGCTAGGCTGGGTTGGGTTAGATAGTGCTGGGCTAGGCAAGGTTGGGCTGGGTCCGGCCTGGTCCTCTCCCTGGTTCTCGTCTCTCTGCTCCACAGATCTCTGAGCTGACGTCTGCCGTGCTGCCCTGGTCTGGGGCCTGCGGCGGATGGAGCCTTTAGCTCGACCCTACAGGAAAAGAAGACACATGGAGTCATAACAGGGGCTTATTTAGGAAGTTACAAGGTTAGAGCTTTATACATTACATTTCTATAATATAAGGATCAAATGTAGGTGTTCCATGTTTCCCTCACCCTGTTCCATTATGTCCACCCTACCCCAGTGCCAGACCCCTGACCCACCTTGTTCGCACTCTGTAGCGTGGACACCTGGACCGGGTTCTCGAAGCTAACCCCTCTGTTGCTGGGGGGCTTGGTCCCTGCCGAACTGAGGCTAGCACTGGGGCTGGGGCCTGAGGAGCTGGGACTGGGGCTCAAGCCCGGGAGTACACTGACCCCCCCTGGGATCCGAGAGAACGCGTCGGGCAGGAGGGCAGCAGGGTTGATCACCAGGTTGGCCTGAGAGTGAGGAACACATTTGTTCACAAGTGTTGACCCAATTTCATACCAACTAAAGGCCTTTATAAGATAGGGTTTTGTAATCAGAGCACAGTACAGTGAATACACATGCAAATGTTTATAATTTGGATTGGTCCTCAATTGGATTTACAAGTAATTTTGTTTTTGCAGTCCCTCATGATCATCAGAACCAAGCAGTAGACAAAACAGAGGAAGTGAGACCAATAATAAAGATAAAGAAAGTAATAAAATGTAGAAGTAGGAATAACATCTATTCATGAGGTTTCAGGAAGAATAAAGGCTGAGCATTCACTTTCAGTTTGATGATAAAAAACAAAACCTTGTGAGAATCAATTTGACAGTCACACGGTCTCAGTTTAGCTTTTAAGCCAGCAGTGGAAAAGAAAAGACGATATGTTTCACGTCAAAGGCGGAGGTTCAAAGATGACTGGCAGAAAACATGTTGGGAGAATGAAAGCTCATTCAGAAAGATTAAAGAAAGAGTAAAATATTGAATAATAAAAAGACTGATTTAACATTTCAGAAGATTACTTGGAGTTTTCCAATCCGTGAAGGCTCTTTAGATTTTACAGGGCTTGGTGTCGGCTTCTGTGCAGTTGAATGACATAGATCATGTTAAGTAATCTAGACAGGAGTATCTCCAAAAGCAATGTAACAGTATAATAACTATCAACTGAGAGGAGAGAACATAACTGTCCACAGATATCCTTCAAATTCAGAAAAAATGTAAGGCAACAATACCAGTCAAAAGTTTGGATACCTACTCATTCAAGGGTTTTTGTTCATTTTTACATTGTAGAATAATAGTTAAGACATTAAAACAAAAAAAAAGAACATATGGAATCATGTAGTAACCAAAAAAAGTGTTAAATCAAATATATTTGAGATTCTTCAAAGTAGCCACCCTTTGCCTTTATGACAGCTTCGAACACTCTTGGCATTCTCTCAACCAGCTTCACCTGGAATGCTTTTCCAACAGTCTTGAAGGCGTTCCCACATATGCTGAGCACTTCTTGGCTGCTTTTCCTTCACTCGGTGGTCCAACACATCCCAAACCATCTCAATTGGGTTGAGGTCGGGGGATTGTGGAGGCCAGGTCATCTGATGCAGCACTCCATCATGCTCCTTCTTGGTCAAATAGCCCTTGCACAGCCTGGAGGTGTGTTGGGTCATTGTCCTGTTGAAAAACAAATGATTTTCCAACTAAGCGCAAACCAGACGGAATAGCGTATCGCTGCAGAATGCTGTGTTAGCCATGCTGGTTAAGTATGCCTTGAATTCAAAATAAATCACAGTGTCACCAGCAAAGCGCCATCACACCACCTCCTCCATGCTTCACGGTGGGAACCACACATGCGAAGATTATCCGTTCATCTACTCTGCGTCTCACAAAGACACGGCGGTTAGAACCAAAAATCTCACATTTGGACTCATCAGACCAAAGGACAGATATCCACCAGTCTAATGTCCATTGCTCGTTTTTCTTGGCTCAAGCAAGTCTCTTCTTCGTGTCCTTTAATAGTGGTTTCTTTGCAGCAATCCAACCATGAAGGCCTGATTCATGCAGTCTCCTCTGAACAGTCCTCTGTTACTTGAACTCTGAAGCATTTATTTGGGCTGCAATTTCTGAGTCTGGTAACTCTAATGAACTTATCCTCTGAAACAGAGAACTCTGGCTCTTCCTTTACTGTGGCGGTCCTCATGAGAGCCAGTTTCATCATAGCACTTGATGGTTTTTGCGACTGCACTTGAAGAAACTTTCAAAGCTCTTGACATTTTCCGGATTAACTGACCTTCATGTCTTAAAGTAATAATGGACTGTCGTTTCTCTTTTCTTATTTAAGCTGTTCTTGACATAATATAGACTTGAGCTGTGTTTGAATACCCATCCTAACATACTGTATACTTAATGAGTATATACCATACTATTAGTTCATTTTAGTATACTTTAACCGAACCGTATCCTTACAGTTGAGCGTACTAAATCTTGGCCTGTTTACCGGAAGTTGATGCTGTTGCTATGCAACCTCTTGCTAGCTAGTTAGCATAACAAATGACTAGTTAGACATTTTACGACTTCGGGTGTGTTCTTAAATTCAATCTGGAGTGCCAGAGTGTAATCATAATTCAGAGCGTTATCAGATTGTCCGTTTGTAAATGAAGACGGGTTCGCTCTCGGCGAGTACACTGGACGCTTGGGCCGAGGAGTCGGATTGATTTGAGCGTTCTGGCCGTACAACGGCAGTCAAGCACCCAAGCTAACGTTGGCTTCCAGACACAAATGAAACGACTCTGACCATTTTACTCGTCCTAGCAGAGTTGGTTAGGCAGTGTTCATGTTATCCAGAGCGTTGGTGACTAACTGTGCTGCTGGAAACAACTGATTTACGCTTTTTTGTCAACGTTTACTGACAACGGCCATATTCAACGGGTGTTGAGTGCTCGTAAATGAATTATTCTGCGCTCTGGTACACTAAAACGAGTGCTCTGAAATCGGAATGGATAGCCAGAGCGAATTTACAAAAGCACCCGAATGTCCATTGAGAACGCACTACGACGATACAATTTAGCTATGCTAAGAATGACGGGAAAAATCAAGTCACTAAACGTTGGGTAGTTAGATAGCCTATAGTTAATATACTGGCAAATGTAATGTATAAGTAGCCAACTAACATACCGGTACATACTGCTGTAATAATATGCTATGTGGTTCATAAGGACAGCGTAGCTAACAAATTGTCAGCCAACATAACGTGTAAGGTAACCTATTTGAAAAGTCATAACTTTATTACATTGCTCAACATTTGTCATAATTAGCAATGAATTTCTATCCGATCTCGTTGGACATAGACTGCATATTTTCCACCATTATCTTCAAATCAAAAAACCATGTGAAGCCACGCCCATTCCTGAAGAATTGCATTATGGGCCCTAAAGTACGGAAATAGTGTCCTTTTATCCTTCTTTTTTTAATACATTTTATTTAATTCGATTTTTAATTCAAAATACAGATCAACAATTTACATTCTTACATCATACAAAACAGAACGCAGGTATTAAGGAAAAAATACTGGAACAAACAAAAAGTATAAAAAAATTAACATTTCTAGTGCACTTGTAATCACTCAGAAAAAAATCTTATTGTAAAGATTTAGGAAAATGTTAATCTTGGTATTGTTCACTAGGGTTAATGTTTTAATAAAATTGTTAAATTCAATCAAAAAAAGGTGTAATTTTGGTATAGAAGTTTGAAATTTTTGTTTGTGTATGAAGTATTTTGCAAAAATAATTTTTAAAAAATCAATCATTTTAGTGGTCTTGTTATCATTGCAATAGTAGCATATTATATATTTCATGTCAAAAACATTAGGTTGTGTTCATAATGGTAAATAAGTATTTTGCTAAGTTTTCCCAAAATTCTGACCAATTTACATTCAAAAGAACAAGTGAGACAGATTCTCGCCTTTTTCACAGAAATAGTGTCCTCCGTGTGTATACTTCCTATTCGTGACGTAAAATATGATTGTGAGTATGAGTATTCGAACACAGCTCATGTCTTTTACCAAATAGGGCTAGCTTCTGTATACCACCCCTACCTTGTCACAACAAGGAAAGAAATTCTACAAATTAACTTTTAACAAGGCACACCAGTTAATTGAAATGCATTCCATGTGACTACCTCAAAGCTGGTTGAGAGAATGCCAAGAGTGTGGAAAGCTGTCAAGGCAATAGTTGGCTACTTTGAAGAATATCAAATATATTTTGATGTATTTAACACTTGTTTTGGTTACTACATGATAAGTCTTAACTATTATTATACAATGTATAAAATAGTCAAAATAAAAACTTGAATGAGTAGATGTGTCAATTTTTGACTGGTACTGTACGTACTCCAGAGGCGGCAGGTGGGAGGAGTTATTTTGGACGGGCGCATTGTAACGGTTGGAATGGAATCAATGGAACGAAGTCAAACGTGGTTTCCGTATCTTTGATGTGTTCCATTTAAGCCATTACAATGAGCCTATTCTCCTATAACTCCTTCCACCAGCCTCCTCGGACACCCTTTAACCCTTTAATCATAAGCACATGGGCAATCACATATTCTGTATAGACTAAGACTCGTAGTTTAATCAGCCTTACCTCACTCTCTGTGACTGGTGCTGTGACAGCAGGTTTTGAGGATGGCTTGTCTTTAGTGGGTTTACTGGGCTTCTCCGATACCTTCTGAGGATGCAGGTCAAAGAAAGGACAAGGACTGAGGATGTACAGTCCCCGGTAAAGTCATCAAGTTGTATTCATATTGTATTGATTGAGGTGATTTAGAATAGGGTACCGGAGGAGGAGCTTTGTGCTTGACAGAGCTGAAAAGGTCATCTTCATCATCACCAAACAGCGTTGGAGCTGCCGACTTCACTGAGCTAGGCCTGGAGTTCTGAGACAGGAACACAGCATTTTATCATCACTACTATCATTCGTACAATTGATTTATCACTCAAAGGGGTAGCAAGTAGTACGTGCGTCAATGTGCTGATGCAATACAAGACATCCACCCTGGTCCTGGTGAGTGCAGGTGTCTTGCTCTAGCCCAATACTAACACTTATATCCTCTCACTAAGCCTACTGTCCCTAGAACTCACCATAGACTTGTCAGGTGTGGCGAAGATGTCAACGTCAGGGTCGTTGTCTCTCTGCTGAGTCTGACTGAAGAGCAGTTCCTCATCCTGGAACACCCCGGTACTACTCTTGGTACGAGGACGCTCCTCCGCAGGCTAACAAACAGACACAGGATTTACAGACACACACACACACACACACAGGAATTGTCAGTAGTATGAATAAAATAATTTAAACCTTTAGTGTGTTTTTGGCAACAGGTTTGGTCGGTATGGAGATAGGGGCAGTCCAGTCACCCTCCTCTTCCACATCATCAAACAGACTGAGGGTGTTCTTCTTTGTTTTGGCCTCCTTCTCCATGGGGGAAGGGCCCTCAGACAGGAAGTCATCACCATCCGGGTCGTCCAATGGGCTCTTAGTCTGCTTGTTTAGGCACAGGAAGACAGAAAGACGTCAAAGTGAGTACAGCACCTCACACTCACAGGCATAGGAGCAGGGCTCAATCTCAATTCACCTTCCTCTCTCTTTGCCTCTTTCTCAACTATATTGGAGGAAAAGGTCCAAGGTCCCTCACCTCAGGTCTTTATTGTCCAATGGGTTTTGAGAAAGAGACGAGGAGAGATAATGTGAGAAATCACAGAAAGATTAATTTAGAAAGGTCCCAAATGGCCAAAACTAGGTTATGGTTAGGATTGGGTCAGTTTAGCTGATCCTAGATCTGAGCTTGGGGGAATTTCTACCCAAGTCTTATGTAGCATCTCACCTTGGCTGCTGCCAGTCTGTCTCCCAGCACGTTGATCCCTCCAAACAGACTGACGGCCCCTACTGGCTTCTTCTTACTCTCACTGCCCTCTAGTGGAGAGGACAGGGATGGCACCTCAGGACTCTTGTATTTCGTTACCCTCTCCTCCTCTGTAGGTTTCTCCTCCACTAGGGGAGGAGGTGGTGCCTTCACCTCTGGTTTGTCTATCTGGAGCAGCGAGGGGGCTGGGGAGGCTACAACAGGTGCCTAGAGAACACGATAATAAGGGCACAGGAGAAAAGGGTATGAGCTGGGGGGTAAAGGACTGAAACAGCATTGATTACAGACATAGCTATCAATGCAGGGATGTTACCACACATACAGTATATTTATATGAACAGTACGTCAAAACAGTACTTCCTTACGACAACGATATTCATTCAATAATATATTGTTTTAAAATAATAGACAAGAGCCTAGACATCTATGAAGTATTATCTTTTTTAACAATTCCATTGTTGCCTTGAAGGCTTTTCACCTATAGGTTATTCATACATGCCCAAATGGCACCCTATTCACTATATAGTGCACTACATAGGAAATAGGCTGTGGACAGACATAATCTGGAAACCAGTCTTACTTCAGGGTCAGCTGTAGTAGAGCTGTTGTTGACGTTTGTTTTGAAGCCGAAGAGGGATCCCTTATCTTCATCATCCTCATCTTCAAACAGGAGAGACACTCTCTGGTGCTTCTTCTGACTGCACCAACACACAGACATTTACACCACACTAAGACGTCATACTACAGATTGAGTATTTTTGTCTACTATTGCTATGACGTTTACCTCGACTCCTTGGTAGCAGCAAAGAGATCATCATCATCCTCATCGAACAGGCTGTCTTTAGGAACTGCTTTGACACTGGGTAGACTAGATGGGGCACTAGTACTGGACTTCATCCCTCCAGTCTTACCCTCTGTCTTACCAGCACTAGGCTTGGAGCCCATCCACTGGTCCTAATACAGAAAGAATACAAAAGGGTTAAATAGATATATGTTGAAGTAATAGAAACAACCTTCACAAGTAAGCCTGGTTCAAAATCTACCTTTCTGGTGTCTGCAGATTTGTTGGAATAGGATGGGTGTAAGCTATATTAAATCAAACTTTGTCACATGCGCCGAATACAACAAGTGTAGACTTCACCATGAAATGCTTACTTACAAGCCCTTAACCAACAGTGCAGTTAAAGAAGAAAATATTTACCAAGTAGATTAAAATAAAAGTAATAATAGAAAGTAACACAATAAGAATAACATTACGAGGCTATATGCAGGGGGCGCCGGTACCGAGTCAGTGTGTGGGGGTACAGGCTAGTTGAGGTAATCTCTACATGTAGGTGGGGGCAAAGTGACTATGCATAGGTAACAAACAAAACAGTGAATATGTAAATTGTAAGGTGGCGATTTGATGAGTCTTCAGCAGTCTAATGGCTTGGGGGTAGAAGCTGTTGAGGAGCCTTTTGGTCCTTCCGTCCTTTTGGTCCTTCCGGTACCGCTTGCCGTGCGGTAGCAGAGAAAACAGTCTATAACTTGGGTGACTGGAGTCTCTGACAATGTTATGGGCTTTCCTCTGACACCTCCTATTACATAGGTCCTGGATGGCAGTAAGCTTGGCCCCAGTGATGTACTGGGCCGTTCGCACTACCCTCTGTTGCACCTTACGGTCAGATGCCGAGCAGTTGCCATACCAGGCGGTGATGCAACCGGTCAGGATGCGCCCGATGGTGCAGCTGTAGAACCGTTTGAGGATCTCAGGACCAATGCCAAATCTTTTTAGTTTCCTGAGAGGATAAAGGTTTTGTCGTGCCCTCTTCACGACTGTCTTGGTATGTTTCAACCATGATAGTTCGTTGGTGATGTGGACCCCAAGGAACTTGAAACTCTCGACCTGCTCCACGACAGCCCCGTCGATGTTAATGGGGGCCTGTTTGGCCCTCCTTTTCCTGTAGTCCACGATCAGCTCCTTTGTCTTGCTCACATTGAGGGAGAAGTCGTCCTGGCACCACACTGCCAGTTTTTAGACCTCCTCCCTATTGGCCGTCTCATTGTTGTCGGTGATCAAGCCTACCACTGTTGTGTCGTCAGCAAACTTGATGATGTTGGAGTCTTGTTTGGCCACACAGTCGTGGGTGAACAGGGAATACAGGGGGGGACTAAGTACACACCCCTGAGGGGCCCCAGTGTTAAGGATCAGCGTGGCAGACGTGTTGTTACCCATCCTTACCACCTGGGGGGCAGCCCGTTAGGGAGTCCAGGACCCAGTTGAGGAGGGAGGTGTTTAGTCACAGAGAATTGGAGTGGGTCTAGCGTGTCTGGGAGGATGCTGTTGATGTGAGCCATGACCAGCCTTTCAAAGCATTTCATGGCTACCGACGTGAGTGCCACGGGGCGGTAATCATTTAAGCAGGTTACCTTCTCTTCCTTGGGCACAGGGACTATGGTGGTCTGCTTGAAACATGTAGGTATTACAGACTCGGTCAGGGAGAGGTTGAAAATGTCAGTGAAGACACCTGAAAGTTGGTCCGCGCATGCTTTGAGTACACGTCCTGGTAATCCGTCTGGCCCAGCGGCTTTGTGAATGTTGACCTGTTTAAAGGTTTTGTTCACATCAGCTACCGAGAGCATTATCACACAGTCATCCAGAACAGCTGGTGCTCTCGTGCATGCTTCAGTGTTGCTCGCCTCGAAGCGAGCATAAAAGGCATTTAGCTCATCTGGTAAGCTCGCGTCACTGGGCAGCTCGCTTCTGGGTTTCCCTTTGTAGTCCGTAACAGTTTTCAAGCCCTATCTGAAGCGGTCCTAAGCCCATTGGATGGCAGAGCCATCACCACATTGCTTACCTCTCCAGGTATTTCAGATCTGTGAATACCAAAGGGGTAGTGGCTAAAGGAGGGGGCTAAGGGTTATTTTCTGACAGGCTGAAGATTATGTAGCAAGGTTCCCTTCCCTCCCATTACCTCGTCATCACTGAAGAGGGAGCTAGAGACAGGCTTCTTGACTTTTGGAGTGGCGGCTTTAGCTTGGCTTGGTTTAGACTTCTTCGCAGACGCAAACAGATCCTGCATGATGCAAGAAAGGGGTTAGATATGAAGACGAGGTTACAAATTATAATATTTTTGGGACCGAAATAGGTCAGGCTCATTTTCTCACTTCTTCCTCCTCGTCATCGAAGATGGACAGAGGAGCTTTGCTGGATTTGCTCTGGGTTGTGGGTTCAGGTTTAGACTGACTCTTAGGGATGGTTTGAAATATCTAGAAAGACAGGGACAGAGAAAGGTGAAGTTACATCTGTAAAACAAGACCATGCTTTATGATCAACCTAACGTTCTAAGCATTAATTGTACGGCTCATGTAGATATTGATGTAATTGATAAGCATGAGAAGTACCTCCATCAACAACCTTCAGGAAATGGATGCATACTTGAGAATGAGTGTTAAAAAAAAGAAGAAGCACACCTGTGAGTCCTCATCGTCAGAGAACAGACTCTCCGCCTGGGGTTTTTCTGTCTGCTTAGTAGGGGTTTTCACCACGTCTGGAGGAGGGCCGTTCTGTAATGAACAACATGGGGGAAGAAAAGGAGCGCAAGAGAAACAAAGAGAGAGTTAGGAAGAAAGAGTGAGGGAGATATAAGAGAGAGAGATTGTAGATAGATAAATATAGATAGAGATGGATGAGAGAGATGGGTAGATGAAAGAGGAGTCCCACCTCCTCTGACTCTTCGCTGGTGGAGGGCTGTCGTTTCTTCAGTGCCTCAGTTAGTAGGCTCTTGGTACCAGGACCAAACATGGAGACGCCTCCTGCTGGCATCTAAACACAACACACAACCATCATTACCACAACTCATCACTATTACCAACAACCATCAGCATAATTCATTACCAAAACCAAAAATCATCAACAGCACAACTCATCAACACTACTGTAAGTAAGAAACTTATAATCATGATAACCAAGTGCCCTAAATCCATTATTGTAATCACTCTAAAATCATGAGTCAATCAACACTTGTTAATATGGAAACACAATGTACACGTGTGTATATTCACCTTTTTCTGAGGAGCCTGTTTCACCTCTTCTTCCTCCTCCTTCACCACCTCCTTCCTGCTCTGTAGAGTGGGCGGGGCGACAGAGCTCTCACTAAAGATGTCACCATCCTCATCTTCATCATCTCCTCCAAACAGATCCACTGTCTTCTTTTGCTTGGATTTCTTCTGTCCAGCTGAACACAGGTAACACATTAGTGCTTGCGCTGAATACAGTTTTTGTGCTTCAATCTATAGCTAGATGACTCCTGATATCTCCAGGAGTGATAAGTATAATTTTGGTCTTAAACTGTTCTAGTACTGTCTTTTTGCTAGCTAGGGCCATCTGCTTTAAGTGCTGTCTGTCTTCTCAGTAGCCTACTAGGTTTGTGAACTGCTGACAACTTGCAGCTGATTGTTGACACCAACCACTATTAAAGGGATATTTCAGTTTAGATTTCCACTTACTTTTAGTTTTGAAGCATCATCCAGACAGTTGGTTTGGTCTGAGTTCATTCCTGAGATTTCTCTGGCTGGCTTAGTTGCTTGCATGAGCCATATAGTAGTATTAGTGGCCAGACTCACCAAAATAACGTGCTTCAATACGTCCCCACAAGAAACTCTACAGCCATCTCACGTCTTGTGGGCTATACATGCATATCAATATCAAAACACTTAGCTATTTTCACTATTACGAGCATAAATGTGTATAACTTCAATTGTGCTTACTTCCTGTTTTCGCGTAGTCACACCTACAAATTATGGTTCTCGAGGCAAGCGCAGTGCAGACACAGCATTCAAGCTCTACACCACCCAAAATCATTCAATCAAAACATGTCTGAATCGGACAGCTACGAGCCTGAAAAGGATGCATACTTTGCAGAACCATATTTATACTGAACAAAAATATAAAAACACAACATGCAAAAATTTCAAAGATTTGCACCCCTTCTGAAAAAACCTACACTCGATCCCTCCGATGTCAACAACTACAGACCAGTATCCCTTCTTTCTTTTCTCTCCAAAACTCTTGAACGTGCCGTCCTTGGCCAGCTCTCCTGCTATCTCTCTCAGAATGACCTTCTTGATCCAAATCAGTCAGGTTTCAAGACTAGTCATTCAACTGAGACTGCTCTTCTCTGTGTCACGGAGGCGCTCCGCACTGCTAAAGCTAACTCTCTCTCCTCTGCTCTCATCCTTCTAGACCTATCGGCTGCCTTTGATACTGTGAACCATCAGATCCTCCTCTCCACCCTCTCCGAGTTGGGCATTTCCGGCGCAGCCCACGCTTGGATTGCGTCCTACCTGACAGGTCGCTCCTACCAGGTGGCGTGGCGAGAATCTGTCTCCGCACCACGTGCTCTCACCACTGGTGTCCCCCAGGGCTCTGTTCTAGGCCCTCTCCTATTCTCGCTATACACCAAGTCACTTGGCTCTGTCATATCCTCACATGGCCTCTCCTATCATTGCTATGCAGACGACACACAATTAATCTTCTCCTTTCCCCCCTCTGATAACCAGGTGGCGAATCGCATCTCTGCATGTCTGGCAGACATATCAGTGTGGATGACGGATCACCACCTCAAGCTGAACCTCGGCAAGACGGAGCTGCTCTTCCTCCCGGGGAAGGACTGCCCGTTCCATGATCTCGCCATCACGGTTGACAACTCCATTGTGTCCTCCTCCCAGAGTGCTAAGAACCTTGGCGTGATCCTGGACAACACCCTATCGTTCTCAACTAACATCAAGGCGGTGACCCGTTCCTGTAGGTTCATGCTCTACAACATTCGCAGAGTACGACCCTGCCTCACACAGGAAGCGGCGCAGGTCCTAATCCAGGCACTTGTCATCTCCCGTCTGGATTACTGCAACTCGCTGTTGGCTGGGCTCCCTGCCTGTGCCATTAAACCCCTACAACTCATCCAGAACGCCGCAGCCCGTCTGGTGTTCAACCTTCCCAAGTTCTCTCACGTCACCCCGCTCCTCCGCTCTCTCCACTGGCTTCCAGTTGAAGCTCGCATCCGCTACAAGACCATGGTGCTTGCCTACGGAGCTGTGAGGGGAACGGCACCTCCGTACCTTCAGGCTCTGATCAGGCCCTACACCCAAACAAGGGCACTGCGTTCATCCACCTCTGGCCTGCTCGCCTCCCTACCTCTGAGGAAGTACAGTTCCCGCTCAGCCCAGTCAAAACTGTTCGCTGCTCTGGCACCCCAATGGTGGAACAAACTCCCTCACGACGCCAGGTCAGCGGAGTCAATCACCACCTTCCGGAGACACCTGAAACCCCACCTCTTTAAGGAATACCTAGGATAGGATAAAGTAATCCTTCTAACCCCCCCCCCCCTTAAAAGAGTTAGATGCACTATTGTAAAGTGGTTGTTCCACTGGATATCATAAGGTGAATGCACCAATTTGTAAGTCGCTCTGGATAAGAGCGTCTGCTAAATGACTTAAATGTAATGTAAATGTACTGAGTTACAGTTCATAAGGAAATCAGTCAATTAAAATAAATAAATTAGGCCCTAATCTATGGATTTCACATGACTGGGAATTGGTCACAGATACCCTAAAAAAATAAATAGGGGCGTGGATCACAAAACCAGTCAGTATCTGGTTTGACCACAAGCAGCGTGGATATCTTCGCATAGATTTGATCAGGCTGTTGATTGTGGTCTATGGAATGTGGTCCGTCTTATTCCAATGGCTGTGCAAAGTTGCTGGATATTG
Source organism: Salvelinus alpinus (assembly GCF_045679555.1). Taxonomy (NCBI): domain Eukaryota; kingdom Metazoa; phylum Chordata; class Actinopteri; order Salmoniformes; family Salmonidae; genus Salvelinus; species Salvelinus alpinus. The sequence continues at coordinate 61,098,529 of NC_092088.1, read as the reverse complement.
GTAGAACTGGAACACAGTCATACACGTTGATCCAGAGAATCCCAAACATGCTCAATTGGTGACAAATCTGGTGAGTATGCAGGCCATTAAAGAACTGGCACATTTTCAGCTTCCAGGAATTGTGTACAGATCCTTGTGACATTGGGCCATGCATTATCATGCTGAAACATGAGGTGATAGCGGCGGATGAATGGCACGACAATGGGTCTCAGGATCTCATCACGGTATATCTGTGCATTCAACTTGCCAAAGACAAAATGCAATTGTGTTCGGTGTCCATAGCTTATGCCTGCCCATACCATAACCCCACCATGGGGCACTCTGTTCACAAGGTTGATATCAGCAAACCGCTCGCACACACAACGTCATGCGCGCTGTCTACCATCTGCCCATTATAGTTGGAACTGTGATTCATCCGTGAAGAGCACACTTCTCCAGCGTACCAGTGGCCATCGAAGGTGAGCATTTTCCCATTGAAGTCGGTTACGACGCCGAACTGCCATCTGGTCAAGACCATGGTGAGGATGACGAGCACGCAGTTAAGCTTCCCTGAGACGGTTTCTGAGAGTTTGTGCAAACCCACAGTTTCAGCTGCCCGTGTGGCTGGTCTCAGACAATCCCGCATGTGAAGAAGCCAGACGTGGAGGTCCTGGGCTGGAGTGGTTACACGTGGGCTGAAGTTATAGGGCCGGTTGAACCTACTGCCAAATTGTCTTTACTTCTTTGGGGTATGGGGCAGTATTTTCACGTCCTTGTGAAAAGCATGCCCAGAGTAAATAGCCTGCTACAAAGCCATAAAAGCTAGAATATGCATATTATTAGTAGATTTGGATAGAACACACTCTGAAGTTTCTAAAACTGTTTGAATGATGTCTGTGAGTATAACATAACTCATCAGGCAGGCAAAAACCTGAGAAAAAATCCAACCAGGAAGTGGGAAATCTGAGGTTGGTCGATTTTCAACTCAGCTCCTATTGAAGATACAGTGGGATATTGGTAATGTTGCACTTCCTAAGGCTTCCACTAGATGTCAACAGTCGTTAGAACCTTGTCTGATGCCTCTACTGTTTAGTGGGGCCGAAGGAGAGAGGATTGAGTCAGGTCTGCCATGAGATGACCATGCGCGTTCACGTGAGAGCGAGCTCTGTTCCATCGCAATTCTGAAGACACAGGAATACACCGGTTGGAACATTATTGAAGAATTATGTTAAAAACATCCTAAAGATTGATTCAATACTTCGTTTGTCATGTTTTTACGGACTGTAATATAACTTTAACTTTTCGTCTGTACTTTCCGCTGGACCTGCCCGCGCGTCGTGAGTTTGGAAAGTGTACTGAACGCTAGAACAACAAGGAGGAATTTGGACATAAATGATGGACATTATCGAACAAAACAAACATTTATTGTGGAACTGGGACTCCTGGGAGTGCATTCTGATGAAGATCATCAAAGGAAGTGAATGTTTATAATGTTCTTCTGACTTCTGTTGACTGCATAATATGGCGGCTATATTTGTGTCTTGATTGGGCTCTGAGCGCTGACTCAGATTATTGCATGGTTTGCTTTTTTCGTAAAGCTTTTTTGAAATCTGACACAGCGGTTGCATTAAGGAGAAGTGCATCTAAAATTCCATGCATAACTGTTGTATCTTTTTTGGCAATGTTTATTATGAGTATTCCTGTAAATTGATGTGGCTCTCTGCAAAATCAAAGGATGTTTTGTGACTTCTGAACGTAAGGCGCCAATGTAAACTCAGATTTTTGGATATAAATATGAACTTTACCTAACAAAACATACTTGTATTGTGTAACATGAAGTCCTATGAGTGTCATCTGATGAAGATCATCAAAGGTTAGTGATTCATTTTATCTATATTTCTGCTTTTTGTGTTATTCTGTGAATAGGCACTCACCTAACATAATTGTTTGGTTTGCTTTCGTCGTAAAGCCTTTTTGAAATCGGACACTGTGGCTGGATTTACAACAAGTGTATCTTTAAAATGGTGTAAAATACATGTATGTTTGAGGAATTTTAATTACGGGATTTCTGTTGTTTTGAATTTGGCGCCCTGCAGTTTCACTGGCTGTTGAAGAGGTGGGACGCTACCGTCCCACATACCCTAGAGAGGTTAAATGATGTTGGAGGCTGCTTATGGTAGAGAAATGAAAATGTTATTCTGTGGCAACAGCTCGGGTGGACATTCTTGCAGTCAGCATGCCAATCGCATGCTCTCTCAAAACTTGAGACATTTGTTGCATTGTCTTGTGTGACAAAAGTGCACATTTGAGTGGCCTTCTGTCCCCAGCACAAGGTGCACCTGTGTAATGATCATGCGGTTTAAATCAGCTTCTTGATATTCCACACCTGTCAGGTGGATCGATTATCTTGTCAAAGGAGAAATGCTCACTAACAGGGATGTAAACCAATCTGTGCACATTTTACAGAAATACAGTAAGCTTTTTGTGCGTATGGAACATTTCTGGGATCTTTTTTTTCAGCTCATGAAACGTGATCACGACTTTACATGTTGTGTTTATATTTTTGTTCAGTATATTTAAAGATAATCAAATTTAGCTATTTTGTAGGTTTTTTCAACTTTGTGCGTGTTTTCTATACCTGCTCGCTCCTCTCCCTGTAGGCTTTTTACAGATGCTCCCCACCCCTTGCTTGCAACCTTTCTAAATTTGGTGTACACTGCACTCACAACCTATGTAGAATTCTTGGTCTCAGCGTTTGGAACTGCCGATCTGTGGTCAAGAACGCTGAGTTCATCTCAGTCTATGCTGCTCTTCAGTCCCTAAACGTTTTGGCCATGACGGAGACATGGATCACCCCAGCGAACACTGCTACTCCAGCTCCTCTCTGCCTACGTGTTCTGTCATAGTCCGAGACAGAAAAGAGAATCTCCACAAATAAGTAGCCCTCCCTGACTCAGTTGTCTAGCTCCTCATGTGAATTCCATGCGGTCACTGTCACTTGTCCACTCAAGCTTAACATTGTGAGTTCCTCAATGAGTTTAACATTGTGATAAGCACATTTCCTGACAATTGCTAACCGCTTTTCGTACTAAGTGACTTCTACCTCCCGATGTCTGCCATCAATTCATTTCTTTCCCCTACTTGGCTCTTTTGATCTCACCATTTCCCAGTCCCCTGCCACTCAAGGCAGGCAATACTCTTGACCTCATCTTTACTAGAGACTGTTAGCCTACTAATCTGTCTGGCTGCCCAAGAACCTGCCCGCTTGACCCCATCCCCTCCTCCAGACCTTCTCCCATTCCTAACTTCCCTGATCCCTGACCACTGGCTGCGTCCCCTCTGACTTCAAAATGTCAAGAGTCGATCCACTCAAGAAACCAACACTTATCAAAAACTACAGATCGATATCACTTCTTACTTTTCTTTCAAAAACACTTGAGCGTGCTGTCTCTGACCAACTCTCTCGCTATCTCTCTCAGAACGATCTTCTTGACCCTAACCAGTCAGGCTTCAAGACGGGTCACTCAGAGACTGCTCTCCTCTGTATCACAGAGGCTCTCCGCACTCCCAAAGCTGACCCTCTCCTCTGTTCTCATCCTCCTAGATCTATCCACTGTCTTCGACACTGAACTATCATATCCTCCTCTCCACCCTCAGGGCTGGGTGTCTCAGACTCGGCACACTCGTGGATTGCTTCCCACCTGCCAGGCCGTTCCTATCAGGTGACGTGGAGAGGATGTGTTTCTGCACCACGTACTCTCACTACTGGTGTCCCCCAGGGCTCAGATCAAGGCTCTCTCCTCCTCTCTCTATACACGAAGTCACTCGGCACCATCATATCCTTACATGGTCTCTCCTATCATTGCTATGTGGGTGACACTCAACTACTTTTCTCTTTCCCCCTCCTTCTGACACCCAGGTGGTGACACACATCTGTGTGCCTGGCAGATATCCCATCTTGGATCTCTACCCACTACCTCAAGCTCAACAAGACAGAACTGCTCTTCAATCCAGGGAAGGCCTGCCCACTCCAAGACCTCTCCATCACTGTTGACAACCCCACGGTTCTCTGCAAACATCAAAGCAGTGACTCACTCCTGCAGGTTCATGCTCTACAACATCTGTAATGTACGACCCTACCTCACACAGGAAGCGGCGCAGGTCCTAATCCAGGCACATGTCATATCCTGTCTGGACTACTGCAATTCGTTGTTGGCTGGGATCCCTGCTTATGCCATCAAACCCCTACAAATGATCCAGAATTCTGTAGCACGCCTGGTGTTCAACCTTCTCAAGTTCTCCCATGTCACTCCCCTCCTCCGCACACTCCACTGGCTTCCATTCAAAGCTCGCTATGCTCAAAACCTACACCCCAACCAGAGTACTCCATTCTGCCACCTCTGGTCCCTCCCAAAGGCCTTTTGTGAACTAACACTCGCACTTCACTTTTTTCCTCCTTACTAGCTCTGACTTTGTTGATAGCTACTTTGAGGAAAAATGTACTTACTATGACTGAGATAAGATAGGTATGTGGGACAACCACATAAGACGAATGCACTAACTAAGTTGCTCTGGATAAGAGCGTCTGCTAAATGACTCAAATGTAAATGTAGTGAGGCAAAATGTTAGATGTGAAACTCATTGCATGAATGAAAATAGGGTGAAAATAGGCTGACTCTTAACTTGAGATTCACATGCCTAAGAGTAAATTATGTACTTGCGATTCTTACTGATATTTTACAATCGTTGATTTAAGTCAGTCAAACAGTAGCCTACCTGAGCTGGACTTAAGGCTTTTGCCAGTGAAGAAGTCATCCTCTTCATCGTCATCGAACAGCCCCCCTCCTCCTCCCCCTAAAGAGGTCTTTCTAGGGGCTGATGTCTGGGTCTTGTTGGATTTGGATAGACTGCCGTTCTCTCTGCCCTCCACTGAAGCAGGGTTATTGGGAATGCCAAACAGGCTGTTCTCTATGGGAAAAGAGGAGGACAGGACAGACTCAGAGGATGATCTTCTCAATACCATTACAGAATTGTCAACATGTAGTCAACTGTGTGTAGTCATGTTATGTAGCAGTATTTAGCTTGATTTGAACAAATTCCATTCCACTGAATAAATTCCAATTCCATTTCAAAAGGGTAAGAGTGAATCTATAGAGGCATTATGTCCTCAAGCCCCCCAAAAGTGTCCTACAGTTATTACTATCTTATAATCAATGTCGCCTTTGCTGTTCTTGGGGCATGTTTCTGTTACCTGGGAATATTGACACAGCCACTGAAGGAATCTTCTTAGCAGACTTGACAGGTTCTGGCAGAAAAATAAGAGAAATACAAGTTCTGTAAACAGGTCCAAGTCTCAATACTGTCCAGGAAAAAGCATCTAAAAATGTACACGGTAACCCACGACAACTAAATTAGAAACCGTGACCACAGTCAGTCATTGTACAAAATTAACAACATTCTCAATTAATAACATGCCCAAACTGAGAGAAAGGGGAAGCTACTATTTGAACTTCCCCAACAAGAAATGTTCGTTTACAAAACATTTTGCTACAAAGTGCCCTAAACAAAAACGGCCTTGGTGTTTCAACGGTTAGTTGTAGGGCCATTATTACCTGTGGCGTGAGCTGTGTTCCTGGTCTTCTCCTCTGCTACAGGCTGTTCAGGTGCATCAGAGAACAGATCTCCCTGGACAACAAACATATCATTAGGTCTGCTATGGATTCAGACAAAACAAATTTAAAAAATACTCTTTGGGAGCCTTTAACAAGCCAGATAGATTTTGTTCTATCATATTAAATGAAATTACAATTGGTAAGTCACATTTAAAAATTAAGATATGGAAGCTACAAAAAGGCATTCAGGTTAGCATACTTCATCGTCATCATCAAACAGTCCTCTCCCTCCGCTGAAGAGGCCTCCTTTCCCTCCGAACGGAGAGAAGTCCTCGTCCTCCATCTTCGGCGGCCCAAACAACTCCTCACTGTCATCTTCAATAGCTACAACAACAAAGAATCAGGTCTTGTGTCTACAAGAAACATACAAATAAATAAAACAAATAAATGGAATGTCATTTTATTATAAAATTACTTATAAAATTATATCTAATTCAGTTACTTTGAAGCGAGACTACCTCCACTGATGTTATTCTGACTGAAGTGTTAGCAGGGACCACATACACTGAGTGTACAAACATTCAGAACACCTGCTCTTTCCATGACAGACTAAACAGGTGTATCCAGATGAAAGCTATGATCCCTTATTGATGTCACTAGTTAAATCCAATTAATTAATCAGTATAGATGAAAGGGAGGAAACAGGTTAAAGAAGGATTTTTAAGCCATTCAGAGGGTGAATGGGCAAGACAAAGGATTTAAGTGCCTTTGAACAGGGTATGCCAGTTGGTACCAGGCATTGGAGTCAACATGAGCCAGCACCCCTGTGGAACGCTTTTGTCACCTTGTAGAGTCCATGCCACGATGAATGAGGGCAAAGGGGGGGGGGGTGAAACGCAATATTAGGAAAGTGTTCCTAATGTTTGGTATACTCAGTGTAATTGGATGCATAGAGTGTGAGATTAGGTGCTTGTTCACGACGCAAAGTAACGGAAACCCTCCTTTACATAAGTGAGTGAACGAATGTCCTACCCTGTGGCCTCTCAGGCTTGGGCTCTTTCTTTGTTTGACTCTTCTTCTTAGAGGCAGACGATAACGCTTCATAGAGGTGACATGGGAAAGGAAACATGAGCATGCACATGCAGAACAATAATATGAAGTGAAACATCTATGTACTCTTGTAATTCGCATCACATTTGATGTATGGCCTACATACACTGAAAACATATCTTCAAGTCTATATGGAGCAAACAGTGATGATACGATTCAAACAGGGAGGAAAGATGATTGACTTTAGGCAGATTTTTCTTCAAGTGCCAAACAGTTTCTGTAGACAAATTAGGGCCTGGTGTTTTGCGCAATCACATAACATAGCAAGATTTTATCCTGTATTTTCAGCATGAATTGAGAATTACAGCAAAAATTTAAGCAATTGTCTGAGGATGGTGCTGGACCATCTGACATAAAAAGGAAACAGGTTGGGCAAGGCAATAAGTTATCTATAGCAGAAACACACTGGTACCCAGGCTAGTAGAGAAGATCATACAGAAACAGGGAGTGTGTGCAGGGCCGGCCCGCCCATCAGGCAGGATTAGAGCGGCAGATTGACAAGGGCAGTTTTTTCCGAGCTAAACTGACCAAGATATCTATCTTGTCCATGCCCAGCGCGCCTCTCCAATGCTGCTGTTGGAGAGACGCAGCGGCACTCCACCAAAGCGCCGTCATTTTTCCAACAAGTAGAGTCTCTACAGCCTCTGGCTCCCTATCAAATAGCAATGTGCTTCGATGTGAATATGAATTAACATGTTAACACACCATACCCTAAAACAGGACAGGTCAAAATACAATTTTCCAACAGGTAGAGTCTCTATAGCCCTGGCAGATGGCCTTGCCCCTAAAATCATTCAAATTCTACTTTGCGGGTATAGGAGGAGGGCGGCATATACGCCATTGCTTTAATCTATAAAAAAGTAGAACTAAAGGAAATCTAAGATGTGTCAAATAAATGATATCCAGCTCATGGCTCCAGCTATGCATTTGGCTTGCTAGCTAAGCGGCTATATGTCAAGATTAAGCTTATTGGTTACAGCAGAGACTTTCAATCCCCTCTTGTTGCCTAAATTGTTTTGTGCGTTAAAATTCTAAATAAAATACATTTAAGATATGTTACATTCGGTAATATTGTATGCCCCGGTATGGTACAGAAATGGTATGAAAATCTGGATACCGCCCAACTTCAGTGTTGAACAGTTTGCAATACAGGTCATCATAGCTCTGGGAAGTACTCCCTGAAATCATAATTTATTATAAAAATATAAAAAAATGTGCGCATTGGACCTTTATTACTCCTGTATGATCAGACAAAAATAGTAGTCAGCAGCACAGGGAAAACAATCTCTCTGCAACCCCACCCCTAAACATCTTCCTGCAGCCATGCAGGTTATATCAAGTCAACTTACATGTGCGATCTCCCTCCGGCTTGCTGATAGGTTCCCCTTTGATTCTGGCGGCCAGCTCATCAGCAAAGGATGATGGTCCTGTGTTCTGAATGTGACACAAAGACTTACGTAAAAGAGAGGTGGAATAGAACATTTAATATTCATGCAAGGGGACATGTAAACATGCTATTAACTAACATGTTATATTCACTTAAGTCATACATATAAAGTATTAGCAATGTTGACTTAACTGGATAAATAAAGGTAGTAATATTTAATAAATGACCTGTTTGTAATAATGTTAGTATCATTATCCAGCAGGAAAACATTAAATCACAAGCATACCGTTATGCACTCATCGTCGTCGTCATCTTTGTCCGATTCTCCGAATATGTCTGATTCTTCCCCCTCGTCGTCATCACTCAACATGGACGACTTCTGCAGAGGAAATCATTCAATGTCATCCATGCTGTTGCAAATTGCATTTACATTCCTGACTAAGATAAGAGCGTCTTCTAAATGACTAAAATGTCATCATTACCATCGTCACCATAAACAATAGCATTCTTATGGCCAGTGTCCAGAGTAGGTAGGATTCAATCAATCACACACTTTTCTGTTGTTTCGTCTTTGATTAAATTGGAAAATACCCTAATCATCCCTTGTCAGAATTGTTCACAAAGATATCCACCAACTCTGGGTTTGAACGTTGACCCTGACAGTCAAGAGTGAAATTGTCCTCACCTTCTTAATGCTGCTTGGCCCCTCCTCGTCCTGGTCAAAGTCTTCGTCTGACTGCTGTTCACAAACACCACAGGGATAATACAATTATCTGAATCAAATAGAATTTTCTGTATTTTTACCTCGTTTGGATTAAGATTAAAAATGATGCCAACTTCACTCTCTGAAAAACATTGTTTCTTTCTGGATGAGTAGAGAAAAAAAGTCTTACATCAGCATCTTTGCCATCTTCGCTGTCGATAACACTGTCCCGATCGCTGTCGATTGATATTTCTGTATAGTAAAAAAACACAACAGTTTCACAAAAAATACATGACAGAGGTTCTTCGACAGAGGTTACTCTTCCCAACGATAAAAAAAACAGTACTTTTGGGGGGTTTGAACCGGTTCAGAACTTTATTTTACTGCTCGGACATGTAGAACGGAAAAATAAATAATACAATTTCATTTCCAACCCCTGCTTCCCAGTACGTGGAGGAAGCGTATTGTGATGCACTCTCCAAACTGTGCCAAGAGTTGCTGGGCAAAAGTGTGAGAACTGCTTTGTTACATGTAGAACCACATTTACCCCTAAAGCATATATGATCAAACATTAAGTGATGCAGCACTGGCATCTACTTACATCTGATCCTACCCTGAGTCAACTATTTAAAAAAATTCCCTCTTTATGTTTATAAACAATGTTCAAACTTCAGCAATAAAAACTTGCTAAAGCAAGCATTAACTCTGGCTCCAAACAAACCCTCCTTGCACCTCTCAGAAATGGCAATCATCCCTGTGGCAATTGCGCACAAAGTAAAGTAAAAAGCTCTGACTTTAGACACCCTCGGTCTGGTAAAAGGTTTAAAGTTAAAGGCTTTATTTCATGTAACACTATGAATGTTAATTGCATCTTACGTTGCCCATGTGATATGGCCATACATTTTTTATTGACGAGTTCATCTGACTCTGAGAAAGTAGACAAAGGGCTTCATTGCCAAAATCCTGAAGTATCCCTTTAAGAAAATAATTAGTGAGCATAAGAGCACCATAAGGCGTAATGATGACAATTACCCTGTTGCCTGCCACTTGAACAAAATGTTCAGTGCCTTTACGTTTTCAGGGTATTAAAAAAGTTTAACTTTCACCCAGAGAAGATAGTTTCCTGCTCCTTGATAGTGGCAGCGCTAATTTGCATGCTTATAAGAAACCCCACTATGCCTTCAACGAACCATCAAACAGGAAAAGCATCAATACAGGACTAAGACCGGCTCTGACGCTCGTCGAATGTGGATTACAGGGAAACACACCCACGAGCTGCCCAGTTACGCAAACCTACGTGACGAGATAAATGCTTTCTATGCTCACTTCGAGGAAAGCAACACTGAACCATGCATGAGAGCACCAGCTGTTCCGGGCGACTTTGTGATCAAGCCAATGTAGGTAAGACCGTTAAACAGGTTAACATTCACAAGGCCGCAGGACCATATGGATTACCAGGACGTGTACTCAGAGCATTCGCTGACCAGCTGGCAAGTGGCTTCACTGATATATTTTTTTATTTCTCCCTGACTCATGTCTGATGTACAGTTGAAGTTGGAAGTTCACATACACTTAAGTTGGAGTCATTAAAAATCCTTTTACAACCACTCCACAAATTTCTTGTTAACAAACTATAGTTTTGGCAAGTTGGTTAGGACATCTACTTTGTGCAAGACAATTCATTTTTCCAACAATTGTTTACAGACAGATTATTTCACTTATAATTCACTGTATCACAAATCCAGTGGGTCAGAAGTTTACATACACTAAGTTGACTGTGCCTTTAAACAGCTTGGGAAAATCCAGAAAATTATAACATGGTTTTAGAAGCTCCTGATAGGCTAATTGACATAATTTGACTCAATTGGAGGTGTACCTGTGGATGTATTTCAAGGCCTACCTTCAAACTCAGTGCCTCTTTGCTTGACATCATGGGAAAATCAAAAGAAATCAGCCAAGACCTCAGACAAAAAATTGTAGACCTCCACAAGTCTGGTTCATCCTTGGGAGTAATTTCCAAATGCCTGAAGGTACCACATTCATCTGTACAAACAATAGTACGCAAGTATAAACACCATGGGACCACACAGCCATCATACCGCTCAAGAAGGAGACGCGTTCTGTCTCCTAGAGATGAATGTACCTTGGTGCGAAAAGTGCAAATCAATCCCAGGACAACAGCAAAGGACCTTGTGAAGATGCTGGAGGAAACGGGTACAAAAGTATCTATAACCACAGTAAAATGAGTCCTATATCGACAACCTGAAAGGCCGCACAGCAAGGGAGAAGCCACTGCTCCAAAACCACCATAAAAAAGCAAGACTACGGTTTGCAACTGCACATGGGGACAAAGATCGTACTTTTTGGAGAAATGTCCTCTGGTCTGATGAAAGAAAAATATAACTGTTTGGCCATAATGACCATTGTTATGTTTGGAGGAAAAAGGGGGAGGCTTGCAAGCTGAAGAACACCATCCCAACCGTGAAGCACGGGGTGGCAGCATCATGTTGTGGGGGTGCTTTGCTGCCGGTTGGGACAGTGTCACTTCACAAAATAGATGACATCATGAGGGAGGAAAATGATGTGGATATATTGAAGCAACATCTCAAGACATCAGTCAGGAAGTTAAAGCTTGGTCGCAAATGGGTCTTCCAAATGGACAATGACCCCAAGCATACTTCCAAAGTTGTGGCAAAATGGCTTAAGGACAACAAAGTCAAGGTATTGGAGTGCCCATCACAAAGTCCTGACCTCAACCCTATAGAAAATCTGTGGGAAGAATTGAAAAAGCGTGTGCGAGCAAGGAGGCCTACAAACCTGACTCAGTTACACCAGCTCTGTCAGGAGGAATGGGCCAAAATTCACCCAACTTGTTGTGGGAAGCTTGTGGAAGGCTCCCTGAAACGTTTGACCCAAGTTAAACAATTTAAAGGCAATGCTACCGAATACTAATTGAGTGTATGTAAACTTTGACCAACTGGGAATGTGATGAAAGAAATAAAAGCTGATATAAATGATTCTCTCTACTATTATTCTGACATTTCACATTCTTAAAATAAAGTGGTGATGTAACTGACCTAAGACAGGTAATTTGAACTAGGATTAAATGTCAGGAATTGTGAAAAACTGAGTTTAAATGTAATTGTCTAAGGTGTATGTAAACTTCTGACTTCAACTGTACATGTTTCAAGCAGACTACCATAGTGTTCTTGAGCAAAGGGACAAAAGTAACCTGCCTAAATGACTACTGTCCCGTAGCACTCACATCTGTAGCCATGAAATGCTTTGAAAGGCTGGTCATGGCTCAAATCAATACCATCATCCTAGACACCCTGGACCCACTCCAATTCGCATACTGCCACAATAGATGCACAGATAGTGCAATAGAGATTGCATCACACACTGCCCTCTCCCACTTGGAAAAGAGGAACACCTATGTAAAAAGCTGTTCATTGAATGCTGAGCTGTAGTCAACACCATTGTGCCCTCCAAGCTCAATTAACTAAGGACCCTAGGACTGGACACATCCCTCTGCAACTGGATCCTTGACTTCCTGACGGCCGCCCCCAGGTGGTGGGTAGGCAGCAACACATCCGCCACTCTGACCCTCAGGGGTGCGTGCTTAGTCCCCTCCTGTACTCCCTGTTCACCCACGATTGATTTGCACATGCACGACTCCAACACCATCCTTAAGTTTGTAGACGACACAACGGTGGTAGGCCTGATCACCAACGACGGTGTGGTGCCAGAACAACAACCTCTCCCTCAATATCAGCAAGACAAAGAAGCTGATCGTAGACTACAGCAAACGGATTCACATCTACGAGGCTGTAGTGGAGCGGGTCGAGAGCTTCAAGTTCCTCAGTGTGCACATAACTAAGGGTCTATCATGGTCGACACACACCAACAATGTAGTGAAGAGGGCATGACAACACCTCTTCCCCTTCATGAGGCTGAAAATATTTGGCAGGGGCCCTCAGATAAAAGTCTATAGCTGCACAACCAGAAAAAAAACTTTAATGTTAGCTAAGTGACTAACATTAGCTTGCAAAATCAATCTTCCTGGATTAAGATCCCTGCTGTCTAATATTTGTTTTGTGCATGCTGCAAACTGCGTTTTGAGATACTTCCATTAGCTGGATTGTCTGTCTTAGTAGTGAATGATTGTATGCGCTCGTTAGCATTTACCTAGCATCCACTATGGTGGTTCCGTAGTACTTTTGTGAGCATTCTGGTAAGTATATATACTTAATATTTTTACCTTTGCAAAATAAAAGTGAGCCCCTTGTGTGCACTACTGTTATTACTGTATATCCCAGGATGGCACAGGCACGGTATGGAAATCTGAGTACTGCCCTCCAACAGAGGGTAGTGCATACAGCCTAGTACATTACTGGGGCCGAGCTCCCTGCCATCCAGGACCTCTATACCAGGCAATGTCAGAGGAAGACCCTAACAATTGTTGAAGACTCCAGCCACCCTTGTCATAGACTGTTCTCTCTGCTACAGCACGGCAAGCGGCACCAGTGCACCAAGTCTGGAACCAACAGGACCCTGAACAGCTTTTACCCTCAAGCCATAAGACTGCTAAATAGTTAGTTAAATAGTTAACCAAATAGCTACCCAGACTAGCTGCATTTACCTTTTTTTTTTCTCATCACATATGCTGCTGCTATTGTTTAATATCTGTCACTATATAGTCAAGTTATCATTACTCATTGTGTATGTATTATATGTTTTACTTTCTATTATTTCTCTCTGCAATGTTGGCAAGTAAGCACTTCACTGTTAGTCTACACCTGTTGTTAACAAATCATGTAACAAATAAAATGTGACTTGAACACTGAGAAAACACAGTGCAAAAGGGAACTCTTTTGGACTCAAACACATCCATCAAGGCTTACTGATGATTTTGACATGAGGGCCATTATTTAATATGTTTCCCCCTAACCCCTGGCTTTATGTGGTTCCTGTCATTTATTACTTTTTTTAGCCTGAGGCTTTTCCTGGTATTAAAAAAGAAAAGAAAAAAAGAAATGTGTATTAAGTGTTTATGCATTATGAAAAAACACATTAAAAAAAAGGAATTGTCAAAAATATACTGAAACGAAAAAATATAAACTGTCTCGAAGTCAGACTTTTCCTGAGATAACTGATTACTGATGTGCCTCCTGGCGTTTGCGTACACAGGTTTTGCTCATCATGTCTGATTGCATTGACGCACGTTGCCTATATGTGGTCTCTGTCATGTGTTTTGTATGCTCTGATGAAGGTCTGACGACCAAAAGCGCAGCCTAAATAAATAGAAAATTGTGCATTGATCCGGAGTGTGCAGATTTCTTTTCATTACAAAAAAATACATGAGAAACATTAATGTTACACAAGAAACACTATGCTTGGAAGAGAGTATTGAACACTAACAATATAAACACATGCTAAGAAAATACAGTCTTTCTTTCAGTAGAAATAGTATATTAAGAACAGAGTTGAAGTGACCTACCTTCACTGGAAAGGTCTCCCAGTCCTACGTCGTCTTGCTCCATAAAAAGTTGTGAGCCAATAAGATACGGTAACGGCCTGTCCACATACAGGTCCTACAGACACAGCGAGAGGTGGGTTGGAGAAAGAAAGAGGGGGGAGAAAGCAGACAGAGATAACATTGGTCAACACGGGCAGAACCATTCAAATGTTACTCAAAAACACCCCTTTTACATCAACAATTGTCACAAAGTAGTTATTACGACCTAGACCCAAAAGAGAAATCAGAAGCAGAGTGGCAAGGAAAGATTAGCCAGGGAAGAAAACTTGAGAGGAACCAGACTCAGAGGAGTGCCAATCCTCCCTTAGATGTACTGGATAGGTATTAATTAGGGGTGTAACTGTTAACCAAACCCACAGTTTCGGTACGTATTGCAGTTTTGGGGACACGGATTGATTCGGTTTCGGAAATGCCAACAGTTACTGTAGTTAATTTTTGTTGACTTACGAAAATACAAAGTATTGGTATTCCTGATTACATATACACTACATGGCCAAGAACATCTCATTCCAAATTCATGGGCATTGATATGGAGTTAGTCCCCCTTTGCTGCTTCAACAGCCTCCACTCTTCTAGGAAGGCTTTCCGCTACATGTTGGAACATTGCTGTAGCGTTAAGATTTCCCTTCACTGGAACTGAAGGGCCTAGCCCGAACCATGAAAAACAGCCCCAGACCATTATTCCTCCTCCACCGAACTTTACAGTTGGCACTAAGCATTGCAGCAGGTAGCGTTGTCCTGGCATCCGCCAAACCTAAATTCGTCAGTTGGAATGCCAGATTTATCACTTCAGAGAACGGGTTGACTGCTCCAAAATCCAATGGCGGCGAGCTTTATACCACTCCAGCCAACGCTTGGCATTGCGCATGGTGCTCCTAGACGTTTCAACTTCACAATAACAGCACTTACAGTTAACTGGGGCAGTTCTAGCAGTGCAGAAATTTTACGAACTGACTAGTTGGAAAGGTGGCATCCTATGACGGTGTCACGTTGAAAGGCACTGAGCTCTTCAGTACGAGCCAATGTTTGTCTATGGAGAATGCATGGCTGTGTGCTCGGTTTTATACACCTGTCAGCAAAGGGTGTAGCCGAATCCACTAATTTGAAGCAGTGTTAACATACACTAAATGGCCAAAAGTATGATTATGAGTCATATAATTAAGCAATAAGGCACCAGGGGGTGTGGTATATAGCCAACATACCACTGCTAAGGGCTGTTCTTAAACTCGAGCTGTGGTATATTGGTCATATAACACAAATCCCGGAGGTGCATTATTGCTATTATAAACTGGTTACCAATGTAATTAAAGCAGTAACAAGAAATGTTTTGTCATACATGTGGTATACGGTCTGATATACCACTGTCAGCCAATCAGCACTCAGGGCTCAAACCACCCAGTTTATAATGCTTATAAGAGCACAAATCAGGAATACCACACGTTGTATTTTCTTAACTGTAAACACACGATTGCTCATCAACAACACTAAAATAAAGTGCAATATGTGTGTGAAATCAATATGTAAACATGGCTCAGACATTGTATAGGCCTATGCTATAATGTTTTCTAACAAAGAGAAAACTGCACACTTGTGTGACTCTCATAAAGGGGGTGTATCTGTAGCACGGTCCTTCTCATTTCCCACTCTGGCGTCAGGAGGCTGTCACTGTTAAGTAGCTCTCTGTAGCCCTGGAGGTCCATCCATCTGTAGTAAGCGGAACACTGGGTGCATTGGCCAATTCTTTGACAACTTCTGCTTTAGCTTTCTTATATAGAGTGGGTACTACCTGTTTGATGAAATGGGTGTAAGAGCTGGAAGTTCGTAATGTGGCTCGAGCACTTTCACGAGGTGTTACAACCCCCTATTCTTCTCAACCACCGAGAATGGCCGCATATTCATGGAAATAAACATACCTAATCGCCCTTGTAATTTCTTTGGACAGGTCAGAATCAGCTGCTTGAACACAGAGGGAAGACAAAGTTGTGTTGTTATTTTGCTCCGGTGGTAGGAATACTGGGTTGAAGTTCGCATAAATGTGTCAACATGTTTGAGGTGATGGCAGCTACATAGACCATTCTCGTTGAGCTGTGGCGACAGACTCTCTGTCCATCGCCGTTGTAATCTACGGGAAGGCCAGAACGTTCCCAAACTGGAAACGATGGAGAATCCTCCTGTTTTGTCAACCCCACCATTAGCCATCATACAGAACAAGTTTCCGGCTGTGCCTCACAAAAGGACAGTTTGAAATGCGCCAATTAAGACATTCATTTTGATTACAACGTGCCCATAGACTAGTGGTTTTAACAGAATAGCGTGACATTTTTTTTCAGCTCAGATTTACTCAAGAGGCATACAACATAGCATAGGCATAGGTTAGGTAGGGAAGGAATAGGTAGGCCTAGGTCTTTTTTTAAGTATTAATTCGGGTTTACAGTGAGGACTGAACCAAGGTCCCTGTACCAAACGGTTTGGTACGAATACACGTATTACACCCCTAGTATTAATCCTAACATGATATCTGCAGGCATAAGTAACTTGAATTTCATCTGTAATCCTGTATGTTTCCAGATGATTCCACCCTCACCTTGGGCTCTAGTATTGGCTCCACTCTGTCTGTGGCCTCCTCGTCCTCCGAGTCAGAGTTTCCTGCTTTGATGTCCAATTGTTCAAAGGCAGAGTCTAGCACCCTCAGACCGAAGTTCACTGCTTCCTGGACCTTAGGGATAAGCTCAGCTTCCTTCTGCTCACGAGTCTTCTCCTGAGGGGGAATTGAATTTAACATTAACCCAAGGGAGGAAATTAAGATGTTATGTGTAGACCTGTGACATCACAAAAAACGACATACCCGGGAAGGAACAGGTAGATTATTTACCAGTTCAGGTTGTCTCTCCAAGGTCTCAGCCTTTGGCACTGGCTCCTCCACCTCCTCATCATACACTCTCTGAGGTAAACAAATAAAAAGATCAGTAACATCACACAATCAATACAATAATGAGTTAGAATCTATCAAACATAACACCCTCTGTGATATAGTCAGCAAACAGCGGAGCCACCATCAGTAACCACATGATTAAATACAAGAGGACTCAGTTCCTCATAGTCCCAGGGGGATGACTTTCACATTTTCTTTACCATGTAACACGATTAATATTTTCTTAATTAGGTTAAAAGCTTGTTAAATTTCAAAAGGTCTGGAAAATGTCAAACACAGCACAACCATCATCTAAAGAAGAGGGGCACCTAGCTCAACAGAGGAACAAGATATGGGTTGTGTTCATTTAGGCACACCATAGTAAAATTAACGAAAAAATCTGTAACAAAGCATCTTAGAGTAGGAGTGCTGATCTTGGATCTGTCAAATTACCCTTAATCATTATGAACTAAAAAGCTAAACTGATCCTAGATCAGTACTCCTACTCAGAAGCTTTGTGAACACGGTCCCATGACAAGACTCTCTGTTTCAGTCCATTTTCTTCCGTTAAAATTATCTAACGAACACAACCATGGTATTTCCTGTTCACACCACAACATACGTTTTCAATGAACTGTGTGTTGGAAAGCATGAGGAAGTCGTTGAAAACGGTATGCAGGCAGCAGTCTGTGGCCTTTGTGTCCCTGATCAGTCCATCCAGCTGCTTCTCTATCTCATGAGTCTTTGACAGCATTCTCTGGGAGAAGTCTTGCAGGAACAGGAAGAGCTGTGGAGGAGGTGATACCAACATCAGTTTCATCTTCATCTATTCAATAGTGTATCTGATTGTCCACAAGCTCGGCCCTAAGATAAATAGTTAGTAATGCATTCGCATGGAAGAGATTATGTTTACAATGCTGTGTGATTCCTCTACCCATAATATGTAGATTAAGAGGATTACACATTGCTGAATGCAGACAAAACAGGCAGGTAATCAGAGACTGAATAATAACTCAGGAGATACTAGCCTAAATTAAAGCCATAAACAAATGCCAATTAGCCTACCCCTGAGTCTGCAGCCAGGGACCAGTTGGCGCTGGTCTGTCGCATTTCTTCCAGTGTCCAGGGTCTCTCCCACACCTGGCCATCCTCCCCGGCGTGGTTGCTCTGGCTGGGGACATTCGCCATGCCATCCGGCAACCCGCTCATCTGAAACAATATGTGGGGCTTGTTCAATGGTAATAAACAGGAGAAAACATTTCAAACGGGGGTTCAGCGTGGCAATTGCAAAAACCGATTCTGTTGCAAAAAGTTTCGCCTGTTGGAAACGGTTTACTCCAAACGGAAAACTAAAGTTTCTATTGGATAAATTCAGTTAGGTCCTTCCCCGTTTCGTTCGGTTCTTAAACGATAAACGGTTTCCGTTGCAAGACGTAATGAATAGATTACATCCCTGATCTGTCGAAAATAACCCCAAATTATAATTTATAAGCGACAGGCATGCATTGGCAAATGCAAGCTAAATGAGCTGCCACCACCGGCCTCTTTCTTGCATGCAATCCAGATTAGCTAGTTAGCAAACTACGAACACAGCAGTGCAAGGTTTCATTTGGAAGTCAAAAGCTTTCGCAAAATGTTCTTTGGAATGCTAGTTAGATAGTTAGTTGAGTGAATGTTTATGTACCGCCTGAGACTGGCTTGTTAAAGTCAAAGATATGTATAAACCCTTCTATATGTGTAATCACACGAGCTAACAGTTAGCTAGCTAACGTTAGCTAGGCAGTGATTAATTGAGAGCCTACTCTCGCACTTACATGGATCTTCTTATTAAACTCACCTTAGTTACTGTTGGCAAATGTTGTCCACGATAGTAAAATATGAGCCCAAACCAAACGACGTGAAAAGAGAATCGATTATGCTAAACTCGACCGTTTCCTCATTGGGCTTCTGACAGGTCGGCCATGTTCTGTCTGTCTGGAGACAATCAGCTGACCGCAGTCACCTGACTAATGTGGCGGGGCAACACCAACGCAATACCGCATAACATTCTCTAACGTGATCAATACATTATGGTGGATGTAAATAATACACAACAGCCACGTAGGCACGGGTGGGCCTGGGTCACCCACCGGGGAGCCAAGCCCACCCAATCAGATTGAACAAAAAAAGCTCTCTACTTGTCAGTGTTCCGAACGGGACATTATTTGTCTTTTTACCTAAACATGCAAACACCATCAGATAGAATTCATAGCTAGCAGTGTACTGTAAAAAAATATATATAATAATCCAAGAAGGCTCAAGGTCATTGGCCACAGATAAAATTACGTCAAATCACGTTATATCTACCTAGCTTTGATTGGACTGATCATGTCAACATACACACTTTCAAAATCTTAGCTAGCAAGTCAGCAGTCATCATTATGAATCAAGTCGATAATCTACTGGCAAATCCTTTTCAATCCTTGTCATATGAAGATAAATTATAGAGCCATTGGACATTACACAATAAATTGGAAATCGCAAATTCAACAATGAGTGGTTTGGAAGGAATCAGTGGCTAACTGCAAGCATTGCAAAACAATCACTATCCTGCTATTCAGTGGAGTGCGTGTGTGGTCCAAGTCTGGGTTTAAGGGTCTCTTTTTCAAGATTAAAAGGAGAAACATTCAACATTGGTCATGCTGTCAATCCAGCATGACTTCTTCTGCGTACAAAACAACTGGAAACTCGGAATTGGGAAATCTCAGACTTGGGAAATCCCAGCTCCGACTGGGAAAATACGTTTTGAAGGTCATCCAACTCGGAATTCCAAGTCAGGAACTAGGGCCTCTTTCTAGAGCTCCGACCTAAAGATCACTGACATTATGATTCAACCTTGTTTGTTTCCGAGTTCCCAGTTGTCTTGAAAGCACCATAAATCCAGAGAATGCCAGACTTTGATGACAGTTTGATGACAGAATTTGCCCACGAAGGACCACCGTGCCACCTTCCTGTTCAAGTGAGCACAACACGGGGCCTCCCGAGTGGCGCAGTGGTCTAACTGTGCCACTAGAGATCCTGGTTTGCGTCCAGCCTCTGACGCGACTGGGAGACACATGGGGCGGAGCACAATTGGTCGAGCGTCGTCTAGGTTAGGGCAGGGTTTGGCTGGCAGGAATGTTCTTGTCTCATCGCGCTCCAGTGACTCCTGTGGCGTACCGGGCGCAATGCACACTGACACGGTCGCCAGGTGTACGGTGTTTCCCCCGACACATTGGCTGGGTTGTGTTTCGGAGGACACACGGCTCTCGACCTTCGCCTCTCCCGAGTTTGTACGGGAGTTGCAGCGATGAGACAAGACTGTAACTACCAATTGGATACCACAAAATTGGAGAGAAAAAGGTGTAAAAGTAACAACAACAAAAAAAGTGAACACAGCACAACAAGGTGAGTCCAAAAATATATTGTATGCTACTGCATAAATTATGTAATATGCCGGGGAGATATGTATACTGTAAGAAAATAAAACTAAGTGTAGGAAGCTGTTAGTAGCCCATATACAATATTCAAATGCCATGATGATCTGGACACGACTGTCGAATCGAGGTAAAGTTAAGAATCTTTGGATTAACTATCTAATGTTATTTAAATATAGTAATTAATAAATTGGCTCAGTTTCTGTAAATTGACAATAATGTGAACTGTCTTGTTCACATTTTAAATTGACACAATATCTGTTAGCAAAGGTGTCAGCAGGGATTTGTAGTTTTGCATGATGTCTACTTTGACTCTAATTAGCATTTTTGAATCTGAGAGTAAATAGAGCTGAATATAATGATAAAAGTTACCTTGTCCAAGAGAGATTTACATGGTTATCAAAATGTCACACCAGGGTAAGCCTACACAAAACACAGCCCTTATTTGAAACACACCCCCAGGTGGTAAGGTTAGGCAACAACACATCTGCCATGCTGATCCTCAACACGGGGGCCACTCAGGGGTGCGTGCTTAGTCCGATCCTGTACTCTCTGTTCACCCATGACTGCGTAGCCAACGCACGACTCCAACACAATCTTTAAGTTTTCCGACGACACAACGGTGATCACTGACAACGATGATCAGAGGACACTTCTCCAGTGTGCCAGTGGCCATCGAAGGTGAGCATTTGCTCACTGAAGTCGGTGACAATGCCGAACTGCAGTCAGATCAAGAACCTGGTGAGGACGACGAGCACACAAGTGAGCTTCCCTGAGACAGTTTCTGACAGTTTGTGAAGAAATTATTCGGTTGTGCAAACCCACAGTTTCATCAGCTGCCCGGGTGGCTGGTCTCAGACAAGTCCACAGGGGAAGAAGACAGATGTGGAGGTCCTGGGCTGGTGTGGTTACACATGGTCTACTGTTGTGAGGCCGGTTGGACGTACTGCCAAATTCCATAAAGTGACGTTGGAGGTGGCTTATGATAGAGAAATTAACATTCAATTCTCTGGCAACAGCTCTGGTGGACATTCCTGCAGTCAGCATGCCAATTGCATGCTCCCTCAAAACTTGAGACCTCTGTGGCATTGTGTTGTGTGACAAAACTGCACATTTTAGAGTGGTCTTTTATTGTCCCCAGCACATGGTGCACCTGTGTAATGAGCACAAGTGATATTTAGATTTCTATACAGGCTATTGTTAAAAAAGAGGATAGTCTTGGTTTGGAACAGTGCTAAAGTTGTCTATCAACTGTAAAAATTGAGCGCAACAGAACCAGTTACAACTGAAGTATCTGATCATCAATGAATTCGAGAAAATGCCATTCATTTTTTACAACAGCAGCTGCATATCATCAGGTAGGTGTAACGAACGTCGTCGGGAGAAGGAGAAGACCAAGGTGCAGCGTGGTAAGTGTTCATATTTAATGTTATTAAATAAACTGAACACTGAATGAACAAAATACAACAAAGCGCGAGAACGAAAAGAAACAGTCCTGTAAGGAATACACACAAAACAGAAAACAACCACCCACAAACACAGATGGGAACAGGCTACCTAAGTATGGTTCTCAATCAGAGACAACGATAGACAGCTGCCTCTGATTGGGAACCATACCAGGCCAAACACATAGAAATACAAAACAAGGACAACATAGAACACCAGACATAGAATGCCCACCCAAACTAACGCCCTGACCAACCAAAATAGAGACATAAAAAGGATCTCTACGGTCAGGGTGTGACAGTAGGCCTATATGCACTTGTACTTTTTTTCATTTGGGAAACTATAATTCTCAAATTTATTCTATTTTATTCCATGATATTGTTCTTACAAAATAGATTTGTGTTGACTGTGGGCATGGGGATATAAGATCATCTGCTAGGCTAAATGAACAAACAAGGCTCATCACATGATCCTCAAAACAGACTGGCCAAACTTGTTTTTCTAAAAGTGATTTCAAAGGCATTTTAAAATGACTGTATAGCCTAATAAGGATTTTTTGCTTCAGTATTTAATAAAATGTTGTTGTTTTTTTACATTTCATTTTATACAGCCTGAAGGCAAAATGTATAGGCATGTTGCCTAGTTAAATAAAGGTTAAATAAAAGCATTAAAAATAAATGCATAAATGCTATTGATGTGTTGTTGAAATGCTGAGCGCTCCTGCCAGCCTGTGGCGTGACACAAATGCTTCACAATTTATTTCTTAAATGGCAGGCTATGGCCTTGAAATAATAATAATATAGCCTAAATGATTTTTAGACTATCTGGCTTGTTCCTGACTGATTTTTTTGTACAAGTAAAAAATATATTTTGGAAGAAGCCTTTGACTCGCTTCCTGAAGTGCCACCTTACACAGCACAGCCATTGGTTAGGCAGCACAAAAGGCTTTAGGCCTACATTAGTAAGGGCAGGGCTAGCCAGGGCTCATGATTGAGATTGACTATTCATTGCAGTGTGTAATGCAGTATATCCTAGTTTTACACTATCCCAGCAGTACAAAAACTCAGGAAAGTACATTTTCTTAGAAATATAACTTTGCCCTGTGCTTCTCCGAGCATGATCTTCATAGAGCCTAGGCCTATAGTATAGGCTATTGATCATTTGATTGAGACCACACTAGGCGCACTTGATATTGTATGCCCAGCAGAGAGTCAGGGATGAGGGGCAGCATTGGTCACACATCGAGATATAATAAGCAACTAATTCTCAAACACTGAGCAATATGACATTTCATCGATTACATTACCCTCCCCTGGACTAAATAAAAAAATGATATTCCCTCCCCCTGACTGAAATTGAAAAAGCATGACCCTCCACCATTTTCCTCCGGGTAACAATTGTGTACATTTCGACCGCTCCCTTAGCTATAAAACTGCACATTTCCCTCTCTGCCCCATGGCAAAATATGTAGAATTACATTAATTTAGCTTTAAAACAGCAATTGAACTGATCAAAACCAAGTAAGTATGCCTCTGATGTGGTCCCCTATAGGTATAATTTCAGAATTTGATTTCATTTTATGTATAGCTCAGTGGATAACGTACAGTCACAACCAAAGTTATTGCCACCCTTGATAAAGATGAACAAAAAAGACCGTATAAAATAAATAAAACAAATACTGACCTAATTGTATGCTCCCCAAAAATGTAAAATGACATTATTTGAAAGAAAAATTGTTTATTTAACAATTAATGAAAACAATTCTCAACAAGCTAGGGGTCAAAATTATTGGCACCACTGTTTTCGATACTTGGGCACCCTCCCTTTGTGAGGATAACGGCACTGAGCCTTTTTCTAAAATGTTTTATGAGATTAGATAACACATTGGGAAGGATCTTTGACCATTCCTCCATACAGAATATTTTCAGATCCTTGATATCTTTTGTCTGCGCTTGTGGACTGCCCTCTTCAATTCAACCCACAGGTTTTCAATGGGGTTCAAGTACAAAGACTGAGATGGCCATTGCAAAAAAAAAAAATTGTTGTCAATTAACCATTTCTTTGTGGGTTTTGATGTGTGCTTGGGGTTATTGTATTGCAGGAATATCCTATTAGTTAGTGAAGTGCCCTGGCTTCGCATCAGTTCAAAAGATTGAGGGGTGACTGAAGTGACCGCCTGAAAGATGTCAATTCTGCCAATGAGAGGATTGCATGAAATATTCTGCATGCATGAACAAAACAGATGAAAAGGAGGTTCATGCCAAATTAAATGTCCAATAGTCTCACGTGGAATTCTCGTCTCGTCACATTTTCGTTGACTAAAATGAAAAGTATTTGTAATAGTTATATTTTTTTCCCCAAGGCACCTTGTCTTGTTATCAGAGTTTTGCCTTTATCATAAATAAAGGTAAAAAAATAAATACAAATAAATAAATCATAGTCATAAAAATATTTTCTGGCATAGTTATTGTTGTCAAAATTAACATTGATATCCTGGTACTGGGTAAAATTATTGACGTAGTTGACCTTAACAAGGGCTCCAAGACTCGTGGAAGCAAAATAGCCCCATACTGGTGTGCATGGCCAAAGAGCTTTATTTTCATGTCATCCAACAAATGTAAACGCCTGGAGTTTGCTGAACGGCATTGGCACTTGAAATGGAACCGGCACTGTGGTCAGATGACACAAAAATAGAGCTCTTTGGCCACGCACACCTGTGGGTTTGGCGTCGAAAGAAGGATGCATATGCAGAAAATGACCCCATACCTACTGCAAAATATGGTGGTGGATCTTTGATGTTAAAGGGGCTATTTTGCTTCCATTGGTCCTGGGGCACTTATCAAGGTCAATGGCATCCTTAACTTTTCCCAGTACAAGCACATTTTTGCCAAAAACCTGATTGCCTCTTCCAGGAGGTTGAAACTTGGCCGCAAGTGGATCTTCCAGCAAGACAATAACCCCAAGCACACATCAAAAAGTAAATGTTTAATTGACCACAAAATCAACAATTCACAATGCCATCTGTCTCTGGACTTGAACCCCATTAAAAACCTGTGGTTTGAATCAAATAGGGCAGTCCTTAAGTGCAGACATAGGATATCATCTGGAAAGATTCTGTATGGTGGAATGGTCTAAGATCCCTCCCAATGTGTTCGCCAATATAAGCCTGATGGTATGCCTCATGTATAACCTATGTAATACTTTTGTAATAAACACAAAATAAACACAAAGCTTTCTTTTCATAAAATAAAAGCTGACCTGGCCTATTCTAAATAACCAGCTGAGAATAACCTGAATAATCAGCATAATAACCTACACTTACACATTTACTGAACAAATTCTTCATTGTGTTATGTTTGTCATTTAAAAAAATATATGTTTTATTAACAAATATCAACAAACAAAAGAGGAATAGTCACATGCAAACAAGCATACATACAAACTATTTACCTTTCAAGGAATCCTAAACAAACAAATCATATTCATTAATAATACAAGTTTTAATTGCGTTTTTGTTTTTCATTTTAATTAAAGTAGTGCCATATTGTTTAAATTCATTTATTTCTTCATTATATGAAGAAAGTTAGGTTTTGAATTAGACCATTTGCATTTGTGAATATGAAATTTACCTAGTATTATTAGCAGTTGAATTAAATATACTACATCTTTATCTATGTCAGAATTTCTGAAATAAATCATTATATCAAAACCATTAAATAGTACAACCGGTCCTATTTTTTTTGTAACAAAATTCTGTTTGATAAATTGTTTGTCATCATTAAAGGTAGACTCAGCGATATGACTGACGTAGGGGCTCAAAATAAACAGCATAGTGGGTCAATTTCCAAAACAACTAAGAGCGTTGAAGCGCGAGTCTAAACTCTCTCATTGTTTTGGACCCGTACCTACCACGCTCTAAGCGAACCCATGCACATGTGCAGATACTGTGTGTGACAGTGTGGGAGCGAAGTCTTGCATCTCGCTTATCCCAATATCTGCGGTGCTGCTCATGGCAACATCATTTTGCTGAGTCTACCTTTACATTGTCCTCTAGGCTACGCTGTAGTCTATAGTAGATCTTCAATTCCACTGTGAATGAAATAGGCCTATTCCAGAGTAGCTTAAACAAAATAATTCACAATGCTATTGTTACAAATTCCCTGCCAGTGACTGTTATAAGCACCTCACAACCCTGAGCTGCACACTCCACTCCCATCCCCCATAACCAGAGCCTGAGTGTCTAGGTGTACCATAAATCTGCCTCTCAAACTCTCCCTGACCTGTGTCCTGATAGGTTGCTAGGGATGTTACTAGGGGCCGGTCATCTGCTTATCCGAGTTTCCCGTGTCCCATGATGCCTTGCGCGAATTATGGGCATTATTTCCGGCTCGAAGTAAACAAATGGTTTCTTCATTCATTCATGAACAGCTTGCCAAACTAATAATGATGTGGGAACACAACCTGACGGAGATCAAGAAGGGTAACATTAGCCTACCTTTACCCTCCGTAATTGATGGTTGGTTGGGAAGGTGACGTGATGAGGTGACCTCGTATCACGTACGGTAGCATATTTACTTACTTTGTTGAATCAGTAGCTTGCGATGGTAAGGTGATGAGCAACTTAAAAATTTCGGAGGCGTACTAATATCTACACAGTAACAAAGTCGGTTGTGTGTTATTGAAGGATGCTGGAGACGACCTTGTCTACCTAAAAGCAGACATAGAGCCGAGTCAAAGCCTGCGCACATCTCATCACAAGGCGTGGGTACTCGCATCAACGACAGGTGTCATACAGACAGTGGGTTGCTCATGTATTGCAGGGCCAGGACGCTCTTGTAGTCATGCTGCAGCAATTCTGTGGAAGGTCAGGAAAGTAACGACCAAAAATGACATGAAAGTGCAGAACAACGGGTACTCAAATAGAGGTTTGGATCAAATGGTCTTCTTCAGCTAAGTTGCAGATGTAGACAACAGCAGCAAAGCAGGCCCACGCCAACATGATTCAGCCTACACGAACACACTGTCATACTGAGCACAGCACAACACTAACCTGTAGGAAGTGCACAATGTTTTATGAGGCCTACATCAAATTATCCCCCGTACAAGCAGTTACATTGATGAAGGAAACCAAGACCCAAAGTGCTTCACAGCTATGGCATGATGCTTGGAGGCTGTGTCTAACAGCCAGCACAGCAAAACGAGAACCCCAAACGAAACACCAGATCCCCAAAAAATGTGTATATGAGCATTTGTACCCAACCTTCACTGGCAATACAGCAACAAAGCATGGCAAAGAAAATGAGGTCAATGTCATCACACTCCTGGAGAGCAGAGGGCATGTTGTGGAGAACAGAGGCCTGGTGGTGCACCCTGCCCATCCTTGGTTGGGAGCCAGCCCAGATAGGATCCTTGATGCAACACAGCTCCTTGAGATCAAGTGCCCCTTCAAGAGTTCCACATCTCTTACAGAATTTCTGAGTCGGCCAAATGGTGACATCAAAAGCTTGGATGGTGGACAGTACCTAATTCGTCCCAATGGAAAAAATTGATACTACCTTCAGGTGGGTAAAAATGTTTAAGAAAATAGATGATTAGCTGTATTATTACAAGTATTGAACATTGTATTGTAAACTCATACTAATCAGAATTGTGTGGCAATGTGCTTTATTCCTTCTTTCAGACACAAGTGACCATGATGTGCCTGGGCCTACAGAGCTGCAAGCTGGTTGTCTGGACACCAAGCAAGCACATAGAAGTGTACATTCCATTTGATAAAGACTACACAGTTGCACATGTGCAACAGCTGCAGAAGTTCTACTTTTTACACATGCTACCTCGGTTGGCTGAAAAGAAGATACATCTCTGCCCAAAGTACCTGATCTCTTTAAGTAAATGGGGGTGAGCAGTAGATTGAATATGCTGAGCATACACAATTCAATTAGTTTGAGCGTGGACTTACTTCAAGAAGTACTGTTTTAATAAATATATATATTAAATGATACATAAGATACTAATATATTAGATAATTAATTTATTAAGAGATATACCTACACAAACACAGTGTAATGATCTCTCACCAGTTTATTTTTCATAGGACAGAACCAGTTAATATAGGCAAGTTGGTACAGGCAGTTGTGTGAGCTGACAAAACAATGATATAAAACAAATACAGGTAACAGTTGGAATAAGAGAATGTTACAAATGCTGATACTTTGCAGTTCATTAATAGGAATAAAGTGATGTACATTTTTGTAATACATAAATGATCAGTGCATGTTTGTCATGTTGATTGTGTTAGACATTGTGTCTATTTGCTAGAAATAAGCTCTCCTCTCAGATTTACAAGAGCTGCACAAATTTTAAGTATGTTGGCAAATTTAGGGACCAAACTAATAGGCACAGTTTGTGAGAGAATCTTGTACACCGTAAGACGCCTTATTGCTCGTTGCACTTGAATTTCGGACATTAACAATGCGTCGTGCGCGAGTAACCTGCTCATTTGTCAACTGGCATTGCTTCCGTGTAAATGCTTGTAAGACCAAGCGTACATTACGTTCCTCTAGCAAGTCCCTAATTGTGAAGCCACGGTCCCCCATCACCTCATCTCCAGCACGCAAATGGTCGAGAAACCCTGAGTTCTGTGTTATGAACCTATCGCTACATTTCCCACCATAAGCCTCTAAAATGAACACAACCATTCCTGATGGAGCAGTTGCAACAATATATTTTACAGCATTACTGGCATAGTAGTTGCCATGTGTGCTCCCTCTCTGGCCTCTAGGTCACCAGGCCGCTCGTTATGGCGCACACCTGTCACCATCGTCAGAATCACCTGGACTCCATCACTTCCTTGATTACCTGCCCTATATATGTCAATCCATTTGGTTTCTTCACCAGCTGTCATTGTTTCTGTTTCTTGTCTGTGTGTTGTTCTTGGTTTGCATTATGGTCTGTTTATTTTATTCAAACACTCCCCCCCTGAACTTGCTTTCTGACTCTCAGCGCATGTTATAGTAGTGACTAAGATTCAGTTCTTGAGTCCAGATTTTAAGCCTTCTGCAAAACACTTTCTGCGCAGTCATGTTCCTGAAAAACTTGTGGCTTAGTAGCCTTTGTCTCACAAGGCAGCCATGGAATGATATCCTTTGTGTGCTTAGCAATGACATCTATCCAGAATTTCATGATTTTACAGAACTGACCGGGTGACCTTTTGAAGAGTCTTGCTTAATCAGCTACAACAAAGTTCTGTCTAAGTTTCATTAGTGTCAACAGAATTTGGTCTACAACTGGCATCGTTGATGATGTGGGGGCAAAAACTTGTAAGCAAGACACGAGTGTTGAATTCTAGTAGTGGAATCCCTGTGTTCAGCAAACAGTCTGCATCTTTCAATGTAACATTTGTAACAGACGGGGACCTCTCGGGCTGGTGCAGTCGTCATGCCACATGTAATGATAGGTCCTTTGGAGTAGTTGTGGTCCTCCATTGCTGGGTCTGACCGCTGTGTTTGGGCATCATGGAGGGTCTTTGAAATAGGACCTGGCTCCTCAGAAACCTCCACCACACCAGGCTCATCTGCAGGTGATTAGTTGAATATGAATATAGATGATTAGTTCATGAGATTATTTGGTAAGGATCTGGAAAAGCAAATACAGTCATTTGGGATGCTTTCAGAAACATTTTAAACTCCCTGTGCCTTAAAGTGTTTATCAGACTATTCTCTACTGTAAATAAGCACTCTAAACCCAGTGGGATACATAGACTAGGTTTAATATTTTCTAAATAAATATTCTATCTATTAGCTAGAACAGGGAATGAAATTAACACTTGCCAAATATAGGGTAAATGTTAGATGTGGCAGGCAAACATTTCCGGTCACTTGCCACCATGGCAGATAGAAGAATAACCTATTAATATTATTATACTTTAAGAATAATCATGGATTAAGGTTACACAATATGTACCATATTTATAATGTCAAGTAGCCTACCACTGACTCCGTGTTTACAATTATAAAGCGTATAACAGATTTCATAAGTGGCAGATTTAAAAAAAAAAGTGTCTGGTAGAAATTAAAGAGATTAATTTCCGGCCATGACAAGAAGCTATCGTAGTCAAATTCTAGCAAAAACTGAAGACAAACACGCGATATCAAAACTACTCGACATGTTTGTCAACCCTCTTGCTGAGGCGGCGTCTCTTCTCTGGTGGCCTCTCATTGCATCATATGCATATGACTGAGCAAATGTGTCATTTGTCACTTTTTCCCTATCTCGATGATTCACCTAACACGTCACTGTCATACGTTTGTACATTCAATAGTGCACCAGTGTTACCACTGTGCAGTAATTAATGAGAGACTGCGTTGGAAAGTATGAGGAGTCCCACCCACCTTCGTTATATACATACAGGGACTGAGCTTGAAAGATAGACCAGCGCGGGCAGGAAGAGACGTCTAGCAAACCAAAAGTAAGTGACAAACTAAATGCATGTTTTGCTTAAATCGAAGCTGAACTAGCTATAATATATCGATCGTTTCCAGTAGCGATAGTGCATAATACATTTTTCGGGTTTTTGACACATCGCTTGGATACATTAATTTCTCTACTAGCGAGCCTTCTTGCGCGAAGGCTATACACAATATAACAAAATGTCTCATTGCACTGAGAACATGATAAAGTAGGCTAGGCCTATGGTTAGTTATAGAACTTGAAATGTATGTTTGAGTAATTTGCCTGACAACGACAGGCAGCTTCGGTAAATTTGCTTTTCTTCTTCCGATTAACGTAAACTCACGTAAACTCGTACATCGCCTTGGTCCGTACAATTGCCCTTATTTTAGCGCCCCAAAAACGTAATACTTCCAGATCAACTGTAATGTCAATACCATTGTAAAGCACAATTTCTCCCCTTTCCAACATTATCAATTACATGACCTAAACGCTGCCCGTTTCTGCATAATTCAAGCAGGCAATGAGCCCCGTCAGGTCTTTTTAAAAATGGCGGGTGGGAAAGCGAAACTAATGCGTGATAGTGAGAAGGAGAGATGTTGTGTGGGAAAATTGCTTTTTTTCACTCGATCTGTCCAACTTATCACCTTATCGCCTCTAAAATGTAAATAAAACACTATCAAGAGTTTATATAATGTGTCATTACATACCTATTTGAAGGTTTGTGTTGAATTTGAATTGGGTTTTTAGGGCGGTGCTAAAGTGATCTTAGAAGTAAACAGCGGCTTTGAGAATGATGATCGCATGCAATGATGACGCAAAAAATTACTAGGTATCCCTCTTACCCCAGTCACTGTCCATTTCTTGTTTTTAAACGATGAGAGAAGTGCTACACCTGGTGGAGAGAGATTGTAAGACAGAAATAGTTGCTTTATGCGTACTGTATGTTACGACATGACACGTCACGATGTAACGGAGGGTCCGTTTTTTCAACTTTTCTCCAATACTATAGAGCCATTACCATGTCGATCAACGCTTGAATAGAAACCTAGTTCACACCCCCGATTTTGAAGTCAACACAGTCGCTACAGTCCCATTAGTTTTCTTTGTAGCCTCGTTTGAATGTAGCGGTTGCGGACATTTGTACGGAATGGGGTGAGTTTACGTTAGTAGGCCTAGTGCGGAACCTTGACAATGTAGCAAAATTACAACTTAAAGTGTGAAATAAAGTTAACCTGGCTACTTTATGCATAAAAAGTCTAGTGGTGTAACTTTATTTTCGCATGGTTTCGGTATTGACTTATAAAATATAAACACTATTTTGCTTCAGTCTATCTTGAGTTGCTGTCATTCGGTCACAGTGCAGTGTAGGTGTAACAGTTTCACTTCCGTCCCTCTTCTCGCCCCAACCTGGGCTCGAACCAGGGTCCCTCTGCACACATAGACAACAGTCACCTTTGAAGCATCGTTACCCATTGCCCAGGTAGGGGCGAGAGCTATAATGTTACGTTGATGCTGTTGACCCGGATCACTGGTTGCTGTGGAAAAGGAGGAGGTCAAAAGGGGGGTGAATGTAACCGGTGTGATATGGCTAGCTAGTTAGCGGGGTGCGCGCTAATAACGTTTCAATTGGTGACGTCACTCGCTCTGAGACCTTGAAGTAGTTGTTTCCCTTGCTCGGCGGCTTTTGTGGGGCTAAGGGTAACGGTGCTTCGAGGGTGACTGTCGTCGATGTGTGTAGAGGGTTCCTGGTTTAAGCTCAGGTAGGGGCTAAGAGAAGGACGGAAGCTATACTGTTACATAGGCTATTCCCAAAGCTTTATTATAAGCGCCGGCCTAGGCTATTCTCTTATTTATTCCATGTTGAAAGGTAGTTTTTAAACATTTTTATTTAACCTTTATTTAACCAGGTAGGCTAGTTGAGAACAAGTTCTTATTTGCAACTGCAACCTGGCCAAGATAAAGCAAACTAGTTCGACACATACAACAACACACCTGGAATAATCAAACATACAATCAATAATACAGTAGAAAAAGTCTATATACAGCATGTGCAAATGAGGTAGGATAAGGTAGGTAAGGCAATAAATAGGCCATGGTGGCAAAGTAATTACAATATAGCAATTAAACACTGGAATGGTAGAATGTGCAGAAGATGAATGTGCATGTAGAAATACTTGGGTGCAAAGAAGCAAGATAAATAAATACAGTAGGAGGAGAGGTAGTTGTTTGGGCTAAATTATAGATGGGCTATGTACAGGTGCAGTAATCTGTGAGCTGCTCTGACAGCTGGTGCTTAAAGCTAGTGAGGGAGATAAGTGTTTCCAGTTAAAGAGATTTTTGTAGTTCATTCCAGTCATTGGCAGCAGAGAACTGGAAGGAGAGGCGGCCAAAGGAAGAATTGGTTTTGGGGGTGACCAGAGAGGTACACCTGCTGGAGCGCGTGCTACGGGTGGGTGCTGCTATGGTGACCAGCGAGCTGAGATAAGGGGGGACTTTACCTAGCATGGTCTTGTAGATGACCTGGAGCCAGTCGGTTTGGCGACGAGTATGAAGCGAGGGCCAGCCAACGAGAGCGTACAGGTCGCATTGGTGGGTAGTATATGGGGCTTTGGTGACAAAACGGATGGCACTGTGATAGACTGCATGCAATCTGTTGAGTAGGGTATTGGAGGCTATTTTGTAAATGATATCGCCGAAGTTGAGGATCGGTAGGATGGTCAGTTTTACAAGGGTATGTTTGGCAGCATGAGTGAAGGATGCTTTGTTGCGAAATAGGAAGCCAATTCTAGATTTAACTTTGGATTGGAGATGTTTGATGTGAGTCTGGAAGGAGAGTTTACAGTCTAACCAGACACTTAGGTATTTGTAGTTGTCCACATATTCTAAGTCAGAACCGTCCAGAGTAGTGATGTTGGACGGGCGGGCAGGTGCAGGCAGCGATCGGTTGAAGAGCATGCATTTAGTTTTACTTGTATTTAAGAGCAATTGGAGGCCACGGAAGGAGAGTTGTATGCATTGAAGCTCGTCTGGAGGTTAGTTAACACAGTGTCCAAAGAAGGGCCAGAAGTATACAGAATGGTGTCGTCTGCGTAGAGGTGGATCAGAGACTCACCAGCAGCAAGAGCGACATCATTGATGTATACAGAGAAGAGAGTCGGTCCAAGAATTGAACCCTGTGGCACCCCCATAGAGACTGCCAGAGGTCCGGACAACAGGCCCTCCGATTTGACACACTGAACTCTGTCAGAGAAGTAGTTGGTGAATCAGGCAAGGCAGTCATTTGAGAAACCAAGGCTGTTGAGTCTGCCGATAAGAATGTGGTGATTGACAGAGTCGAAAGCCTTGGCCAGGTCGATGAATACGGCTGCACAGTAATGTCTCTTATTGATGGCAGTTATGATATCGTTTAGGACCTTGAGCGTGGCTGAGGTGCACCCATGACCAGCTCTGAAACCAGATTGCATAGCGGAGAAGGTACGGTGGGATTCGAAATGGCCGGTAATCTGTTTGTTGACTTGGCTTTCGAAGATCTCAGAAAGGCAGGGTAGGATAGATATAGGTCTGTAGCAGTTTGGGTCAAGAGTGTAAACCCCTTTGGAGAGGGGGATGACTGCAGCTGCTTTCCAATCTTTGGGAATCTCAGACGACACGAAAGAGAGGTTGAACAGGCTAGTAATAGGGGTTGCAACAATTTCGGCAGATAATTTTAGAAAGAAAGGGTCCAGATTGTCTAGCCAGGCTGATTTGTAGGGGTCCAGAATTTTCAGCTCTTTCAAAACATCAGCTGACTGGATTTGGGAAGAGGAGAAATGGGAACGGCTTGGGCGAGTTGCTGTGGGGGGTGCAGTGCTGTTGACCGGGGTAGGGGTAGCCAGGTGGAAAGCTTGGCCATATGAAAGCTGGTGGTTACTTTTAACATGAGTCTTCAATATTCCCAGTTGAGAAGTTTTAGGTTGTAGTTATTATAGGAATTATAGGACTATTTATCTCTATACCATTTGTATTTCATATACCTTTGACTATTGGATGTTATTATCGGCACTTTAGTATTGCCAGCCTAATCTCGGGAGTTGATAGGCTTGAAGTCATAAAATGCGCTGTGCATCCCAGCATTGCTAAGAGCTGCTGTTGAATGAATGCTTACGAGCCTGCTGCTGCCTACCACCGCTCAGTCAGACTGCTCTATCAAATATCAAATCATATACTTAATTATAATAAACACACAGAAATACGAGCCTTTGGTCATTAATATGGTCAAATCCGGAAACTATAATTATCGAAAACACAAAGTTTATTCTTTCAGTGAAATACAGAACCGTTCCGTATTTTATAGAACGGGTGGAAACCCTAAGTCTAAATATTGCTGTTACATTGCACAACCTTCAATGTTATGTCATAATTATGTTAAATTCTGGCAAATTCATTACGGTCTTTGTTAGGAATAAATGGACTTTCAACATTTCGCAACGAGCCAGGCGGCCCAAACTCCTGCATATACCCTGACTCTGCTTGCACTGAACGCAAGAGAAGTGACACAATTTCCCGAGTTAATATTGCCTGCTAACATGAATTAATTTTAACTACATATAAGGGTTTAAAAAAAATATCCTTGTGAATTGATTTTAAGAAAGGTATTGATGTTTATGGTTAGGTACTTGTTTGCAACGATTGTGCTTTTTTTGCAAATGCGCTTTTGATCATCAACTTGAAGTAGGCTGTGATTCGATGATAAATTAAAAGGCAACGCATTGATTATATGCAACGCAGAACAAGCTAGTTAACCTAGTAATATCATCAACCATGTGTAGTTATTATGTTTAGATTGATAGTTTTTTTTATAAGATAAGTTTAATGCTAGCGAGCAACTTACCTTGGCTCCTTGCAGCCACAAGGCCCTTTTGATGCTGCACTCGCGTAACAGGTGGTCAGCCTGTCACGCAGTCTCCTCGTGGATTGCAATGTAATCGGCATCCAAAAAGGCCGATTACCGATTTGTTATGAAAACTTGAAATCGGCCCTAATTAAATCGGCCATGCCGATTTAAATCGGTCAACCTCTATATTGAACATGAGGAATATGCCCACACACTTCAGCACAAGTCCTACTCCCATTCGTCCAGCAAACATTTGTGTGCTTTACAGGGCCTTACACATATGGATCTCATATGGCTACTTCTATTTATACACCGATCTGTATACATGTGTAACGTTCCTTACGTTTGATCAATAGAAAGGTGCCACATTTCATTCTAATGTATCAGAGCGATTGTGTTCCAGTTGGTAGCCTGTTTCTTAATTTAGGCTGTATTTGCCATATTGATTTGTGGTTTGATTATTATACAGGATGTTAATAGCCTATGGGCTTTGGTGAGTATGCTGAGCTTGTGTCCTGGTCAAATGCTTTGGTTTCTTATGTTGATGTCTTTGTGTCACAATTTCACTCCTGTATTACACTGGTGCTTGTTTACTTGAAATGTATAGGCCTCAGGCCACTGATAGGAGAAAGAGAAATGCATTGAAATTAGTATTAATGTGTTGAAATTAGTATTAGTTGTAGATAGGTTAGATAAATGAGAAGCATGGTTGATTGCTTGAGTCTTTGGTGTTTGGACTTTGGCTTTCTCTCTTAGTTTCATTTTAGGCTGTGGTCTAAGACTTGTGTGCGTACGGTACACTCCTAGACAAAAATGGTTCTGTGACTGTCCCCAAAAGAGAACCCTTTTTGGTTCCTGGTAGAACCCTTTTTGGGTCCAAGTTGAACTCTTGGGTTTCATGTAGAACCCTCTGTGGAAAGGGTTCTACATGGAACCCAAAAGGGGTTAATTAAAAGGTTCTCCTATGGGAACAGCCAAAATACCCTTTTTGTTATAGATAGCACTTTTTTTCTAAGAATGTAGATTAAATGGGTGACGGTGTAATAACAGTTATGTAGTCCTTAAATCCATAAATATTATACTATAAAATTAGTTTGACACCCCTGCTGAACTTTGTACTGAATGTGCTTTTTATGTTAGCACACCTTGGGTGTAGTCAGTGACATGAAATAGAATGAATAGAGCTGACATGATTCCCTATTCTATCTGACAGACATAAATGTATGGTGTAGTACAGATATGACTATCTGAACATTCTATAACTTAAAATCAAATCAAATGTATGTATAAAGCCCTTCTTAGGAAGGGGAATTTTGAACCATCCACAAAACTGTTTCAGTTCAGCAATATTCTTGGGATGTCTGGTGTGAACCACTATCTTGAGGTCATGCCACAGCATCTCAATCGGGTTGAGGTCAGGACTCTGATTGGGCCACTCCAGAAGGCATATTTTCTTCTGTTGAAGCCATTCTGTTGTTCATTTAATTCTGTGTTTTGGGTCATTGTCCTGTTGCATCACCCAACTTCTTTGAGCTTCAATTGGTGGACACATACAATAACATTCTCCTGCAAAATGTCTTGATAAACTTAGGAATTTGTTTTTCTGTCAATGATAGCAAGCTGTCCAGGCCCTGTGGCAGCAAAGCAGTCCCAAACCATGATGCCCCTTTCACCATACTTTACAGTTGGGATGAGACTTTGATGTTGGTGTGCTGTGCCTTTTTTTTCTCCACACGTTGTGTGTTCCTTCCAAACAACTCAACTTTAGTTTCATCTCTCCACAGAATATTTTGCCAGTAGCGCTGTGGAACATCTAGATGTTATTTTGCGAACTTCAAACGTGCAGCAATGTTTTTTTTGGACAGCAGTGGCTTCTTTCGTGGTTTCCTCCCAT
Source organism: Salvelinus alpinus (assembly GCF_045679555.1). Classification (NCBI taxonomy): domain Eukaryota; kingdom Metazoa; phylum Chordata; class Actinopteri; order Salmoniformes; family Salmonidae; genus Salvelinus; species Salvelinus alpinus. The sequence goes on along the minus strand of NC_092088.1, from coordinate 61,061,169 downwards.
GAACACCATTCTTGTTTAGTGTTTTACGTATCATAGACTCGTCAACAGAGATGTTAGCATGTTCCAGGAATTTCTGTAAGTCTTTAGCTGACACTCTAGGATTCTTCTTAAACCTCATTGAGCATTCTGTGCTGTGTTCTTGCAGTCTTCTTTGCAGGAAAGCCACTCCTAGGGAGAGTAACAACAGTGCTGAACTTTCTCCATTTATAGACAATTTGTCTTACCGTGGACTGATGAACATCAAGGCTTTTAGAGATACTTGTGTAAACCTTTCCAGCTTTATGCAAGTCAACAATTCTTATTCTTGGGTCTTCTGAGATATATTTAGTTCGAGGCATGGTTCACATCAGGCAATGCTTCTTGTGAATAGCAAACTCACATTTTGTGAGGGTTTTTTATAGGGCAGAGCAGCTCTAACCAACATCTCCAATCTCGTCTCAATGATTGTACTCCAGGTTAGCTGACTCCTGACTCCAATTATCTTTTGGAGAAGTCATTAGCCTTGGGGTTCACATACTTTTTCCAACCTACACTGTGAATGTTTAAATGATGTATTCAATATAATTTGTGTGTTATTAGTTTAAGCAGACTGTGTTTGTCAGTTGTTGTGACTTAGATGAAGAACAGATCTAATTTTATGACCAATTTATGCAGAAATCCAGATAATTCCAAAGGGTTCACATACTTTTTATTGCCACTGTAGGTGTCTGAGCAATGCAGCAAACACCACACTTTCAAAATAGGGGTGCAAACGTATGTTCTGGCATTCCACATTTTTTACCAGAAAATGATCATGATCCATTGGGTAATTTGTCATTTTCAATTATTAGCAATGTTTTGAGCTAGTCTGTATTAAAATAGATATGTGAATTTTATATATGATATAACAATCAACAGATTGTATTTTGCACCCACTCCCCAGTCACCTCAAGATTAATGTTTTTGCCCACTCAAAGTTTTGCTTTGCTCCAGTGCACCACTGATTTGGTTCAGTGCAGTTAGAAATCACTAGATGCACCACTGGTGTTTAAATTGAAACGGCAACTGCAAAATACAATTATGTATTTTGTTGTGCTGCTGTTAAATGTGTATAATTGTTTCATGTCCTATGGTGTTGGTCCAATGGTGTTACATATAATTTGAACTGTGTGCACCACGAGCAAATTCAAGGCGTGTTCACACTTTACCAGCCAAGGGCTAAGAGCCTCCATTGCCAAAGGGAGATTTTAGCCCGGGGTTAAGCGAGTGTTCACACTTGCACATTCTAAAGTGGGCTAGCACCAACCCAGGGTTAGCTGGCCCAGCTCCGGAGCAGGGGTAGCACCGACTTATAGCCTCTGAAACACTGTGCCAAAATAGCCCGTTTGAATCAGGGTCAAGAACAATGCCTAGAATGCAAAAGTCACTTAATTTACATAACTATGCTTGTAATGCCTGTAGTGCGTCCTGCTTTCTGTCAATCGCCAGAATGCTTACTGTCCAATCACAAAAGCTTCACTGTCACATAATTTACATAGCTATGCTTGTGATGCCTGTAATGCGTTATGCAATGTTGGCTGCAAATCTATACTATTTCATCCTTCCATCTGTGGACAAAAAAAACAAATACTTTAATCTGTGCAAAATCATTGGTTGCTATGCAGCAGGCTGGCTAACGTCTTCTCACTTAGCCAACTAAAGTTACAAACTCTACAGCTGGAAAGGCAGTAAACGCTCAATTTTTGTCTGTTTTCATAGGTTTTTATTTACATTCAATTGCATATATGATAATATTGTTGCATGATTTCACCTGAATCAGAAAAGTTTATCTCGTTCGGGCACAGCATTCTCTGTAACGTTACTGGGGCGAGATCGAATTTCAAAAGTGAAATATTGTTTCCGAGGTCAGACAGGCAGAGAGCAAAGTTTATACAAACCATCACTGTTGGAAATCAAATGCTAGCCTAGAAGCAATATGAAATGTAAGGCATAAACGTCGACGTTCTGTACATTGCCTTGGCAATAATGGAGGACGCCCGTTCCTGAAAACAGCTGGTCAAACTAGAAACATGTGGAAGGATTTGACAGCATAGAGCCACTTGAGGGACCAGAGACATTCATGTTCATCACTTGAGGGACCAGAGACATTCATGTTCATCACTCACCACGTTAGGTCATCAATCGATGGTCTCTGCAAAAACAAATCGATACGTTTTTGTTCCTCGTTGGACCGGCGTTTACAATGTATATAATTTCAGCTTGTGTAGTTGTTGGTTTAGCTTTCTATAACGTTGTAGCAAGTAAGGTATGCATGTATGTGTAAGTAAGGTCTGCATGTATGTGTAGGCGCATATTGCTTCATGATTGCAAGGTGTCCCGATAACCTTTCCAACTGTCCCGTTATCTGGTTTTCAATGTCCATTATTGAATTCCCTTCTAGCCAATCAGAAACTACTATTCAACAACGTTGTGGTATATTTAAAAAGTATAAAAGTGTAATTTTCCTCCACAAGCGGTTTACAGGCATTTAACACCATACGGCATTTCTTGCCGTCTATTTTCCAACTTCAATCGGTTAAATCACATTGGTAAAATGTTTTTATGCAGTTACAAAGGTAATGGTCCTGGCTGAGCCCCATATGCGAGCTCAGCAGTGCACCATGGCCGAATCGCGGTTACAAATCAAATTGTATTCCTGTTTATGCTTTGTAAACAACAGGTGTGGACTAACAGTGAAATGCTTACTTTCGTCCGTTCCCAACCATGCAGGGAGAAAGAAATAGAGAATTATAGAAAAGTAAAATACGTAATACAAGTAGTAATAGTTACACAATGAGTAGGCTAATGATAACTTGGCAATATACACTGAACAAAAATCTAAAGGCAACATGTAAAGTGTTGGTCCCATGTTTCATGAGCTGAAATAAAAGATCTCAGAAATGTCTCTCAAATTTTGTGCACAAGTTTGTTAAAATCTCTGTTATTGAGCATTTCTTCTGTCATGCCCTGATCGTAGATTGCTTTGTATGTTTCTATTTTTAGTTTGGTCAGGGTGTGATGTGGGTGGGTATTCTATGTCTGGGTATTCTATGTTGTAGGTCTAGGTTTTCTGTTTCTGTGTGTTTGGCCTGGTGTGGTTCCCAATCAGAGGCAGCTGTCTATCGTTGTCTCTGATTGGGAGCCATATTTAGGTAGCCTGTTTTCCCACTTTTGTTTGTGGGTGGTTATTTCCTGTTTAGTGTTTTGTTTAACCTTTCAGGACTGTTCATTTGTCGTTTTTGCTGTTTGTCAAGTGTTTTCGTATTTTATTAAAAAATATGACCACTTACCACGCTGCACCTTGGTCCTCCTCTCCTTCTCCAGACGAAAATCGTTACATCTTCTTTGCCAAAATAATCCATCCACCTGTCAGGTGTGACATATCAAGAAGCTGATTAAACATTATCATTACACAGGTGCCCCTTGTGCTGGGGACAATAAAAGGCCACTCAAAAATGTGCAGTTTTGTCACAATGCCACAGATGTCTCAAGTTTTGAGGGAGCATGCAATCTGGGGCGGCAGGTATCCTAGTGGTTAGAGCGTTGGGCCAGTAACTGGAAGGTTGTTGGATTGAATCCCCGAGCTGACAAGGTAAAAATATGTCGTTCTGCCCCTGAACAAGGCAGTTAACCCACTGTTCCCCTGTAGGCCGTCATTGTAAATAAGAATTTGTTCTTAACTGACTTAGTTAAATGGGCATGCTGACTGCAGGATTGTCCGCCAGAGCTGTTGCCAGAGAATTTAATGTTCATTTATCCACCATAAGCCGCGTTCATGTCATTTTAGAGAATTTGGCAGTACGTTCAACCGGCCTCAAAACCGCAGAGCATGTGCAATAATAATAATAATACATTATATTATTTTTATGTGAACATAATCAAAGACCAAATTTAAATGCTCCAGTTTGCATTTTCAAGTTGACAGTTCACATTTGTAACTGGTGTGAACCACTATCAAAGTTCACATTTGTAATTGTGATAGCATTATTTGTGATAGAAAGAATATGAAAACTTAATGTGCAATTTAACAATGCTTTTTAACCTACCAAGTACACAATTCAAATCCTTATTGGGTAAAACAATATTATTCCTCACATTTCCAATTTAATTTCCTCATTGTCATGCGTTATCCTGGCCACATTCTTAACAGTTTGGCCTGTCAATTGATCACTGTTGGTGGGACTGTCAGGGCAAGGGCAGGATATTTGTGAGAGTCACAGAGTCAGTAGGGTTTCAGACTGGTCAATTGATCACGATGGGTGGGATTTTCAGGGAACGGGGTGGTATGTTTGTGACAGGGTTGGTAGGGTTTTAGACCTGTCAATTAATTAATGGGGGTGGGATTTTCAGGGAAGGGAATAGATTAGTCATCTCATCATCAAAACACGTTTTCAACATGACCAAAAGTATGTGGACACCTTCTTGTTGAACATCTCATTCCAAAAACATGGGCATTAATGTGGAGTTGGTCCCCCCTTGCTGCTATAACAGCCTCCACACTTCTGGGAAGGCTTTCCTCTAGATATTGTAACATTGCTCGCGGGACTTTGTTACATTCAGCCAGGGTTGAGGTCCGGGCACTGTACAGGCCAGTCAAGTTCTTCCACAGTAATCTCAACAAATCATTTATTAATTATTATTTGTTGTTGTTGTGATATCCAATTGGTAGTTACAGTCTCGTCCCATCGCTGCGACTGCCGTACGGACTCGGGAAAGGCGAAGGTCGAGAGCCATGCATCCTCCGAAACACGACCCTGCCAAACCGCACTGCTTCTTGACACACTGCTCGCTTAACCCAGAAGTCAGCCGCACCAATGTGTCAGAGGAAATACCGTACAGCTGGCGACGGAAGTCAGCTTATATGCGCCCGGCATGCCACAAGGAGTTGCTGAAGCGCGATGGGACAAGGACATCCCGGCGGGCCAAACCCTCCCCTAACCCAGAAGAAGCTGAGCCAATTGTTGACAAATAATTTTTGTATGGACCTTGCATTGTGCATGGGGACATTGTCATGCTGAAATGGGAAAGGGCCTAACCCAAACTGTTGCTACAAAGTTGGAAGCACAGAATCGTCCAGAATGTTATTGTATGCTGTAGTGTTAAGATTTCCCTTCACTGGAACTTAGGGGCCTAGTCTGAACCATGAAAAATAGCCCCAGACCATTATTCCTCCTCCACCAAACTTCACAGTTGGCACTATGCATTGGGGCAGGTAGCGTTCTACTGGCATCCTCCAAACCCAGATTTGTCCGTCGGACTGCCAGATGGTGAAGCGTGATTCATCACTCCAGAGAAGGTGTTTCCACTGCTCCAGAGTCCAATGTCAGCGAGCTTTACACCCCTCCAGCTGACTCTTGACATTGTGCATGGGGATTTTAGGCTTGTGTGTGCGGCTGCTCAGCCATGGCAACCAATTTTATGAAGCTCCCGATGAACAGTTCTTGTGCTGATGTTGTTTCCAGAGTCTGTTTGGAACTCTGTAGTGAGTGTTGCAACTGAGGACAGACGCTTCAGCACTCGACTGTCCCGTTCTGTGAGCTTGTGTGTCCTGGAGACGAAAGAAATGCACACCAGTTTATGCGAGGTGCTGGCTAGCGGAGTAGAACACTTGAAAAAGAAAAGGAGAGCCGCACATTCTAGGAGCTCAGATGCAATAAATGTATAACCAACGCTTCAACAACCAAGCTTGTGTGGCCTACCACTTTGCAGCTGAGCTGTTGTTGCTCCTAGACGTTTCCACTTCATGATAACAGCACTTACAGTTGACTGGGGCAGCTCTAGCAGGGCACACATTTTACGAACTGACTTGTTGGAAAGGTGGGAAGTCACTGAGCTCTTCAGTAAGGCCATTTTACTGCCAATGTTTGTCTATGGAGATTGCATGGCTGTGTGCTCGATTTTAAACACCTGTCAGCAACGGGTGTGACTGAAATAGCCGAATCCACTCATTTGAAGGGGTGTCCACATACCCTGTATATATAGTGTAATTTATTTAAATTGTTGTGTTCTCTTCATAAAAATGGATTCCCACTGTTAAACAGTGTAGAATTGTAGGAAAAATGTATCTAAAATATTCTGGGGTAAATCCCCCAGACCACCCCCCCTTACAATTATCTGTAAGGTCCCTCAGTCGAGCAGTGAATTTCAAACACAGATTTAACCACAAAGATGAGGGAGGGTTTCCAATGCCTCTCAAAGAAGGGCACCTATTGGTAGATGGGTAAAAACAAAAAAAAGCAGACATTGAATATCCCTTTGAGCATGAAGTTAATAATTACACTTTGGATGGTGTGTCAATACACCAAGTCACTACAAAGATACAGGCGTCCATCCTAACTCAGTTGGTGGAGACGAAGGAAACCGCTCAGGGATTTCACCATGAGGCCAATGGTGACTTTAAAACAGTTGCAGAGTTCAATGGCTGTGATAGGAGAAAACTGAGGACAAATTAACAACATTGAGCCTCCCGGGTGGCGCAGTGGTCTAGGGCACTGCATCGCAGTGCTAGCTGCGCCACCAGAGTCTCTGGGTTCGCGCCCAGGCTCTGTCGCAGCCGGCCGCGACCGGGAGGTCCGTGGGGCGACGCACAATTGGGCTAGCGTCGTCCGGGTTAGGGAGGGTTTGGCCGGTAGGGATATCCTTGTCTCATCGCGCTCCAGCGACTCCTGTGGCGGGCCGGGCGCAGTGTGCGCTAACCAAGCGGGCCAGGTGCACGGTGTTTCTTCCGACACTGTGTTAAGAAGCAGTGCGGCTTGGTTGGGTTGTGCTTCGGGGGACGCGTGGCTTTCGACCTTTGTCTCTCCCGAGCCCGTACGGGAGTTGTAGCGATGAGACAAGATAGTAATTACTAGCGATTGGATACCACGAAAATTGGGTGGCTTTCGACCTTTGTCTCTCCCGAGCCCGTACGGGAGTTGTAGCGATGAGACAAGATAGTAATTACTAGCGATTGGATACCACGAAAATTGGGGAGAAAAGGGGATACATTTTTTTTTTTTTACAACATTGTAATTACTCAACAATACTAACCTAAATGACAGAGTGAAAAGAAGGAAGCCTGTACAGAATAAAAAATATACCAAAACATGTATCCTGTTTGCAATAAGGAACTAAAGTAAAACTGCAAATAATGTGGCAAAGAAATTTACTTTAAGTCCTGAATACAAAGCATTATGTTTGTGGCAAATTCAACACAACGCATCACTGAGTACCATTCTTCATATTTTCAAGCATGGTGGTGGCTGCATCATGTTATGGAGGATATGCTTGTCATAAGCAAGGACTAGGGAGTTTTTTTAGGATAAAAAGAAACGGAATGGAACTAAGCACAGGCAAAATCCTTCAGAAAAACCTGTTTCAGTCTGCTTTCCAACAGATACTGGGAGAGGAATTCACCTTTCAGCAGTTGTAGTTTTGACTTAAATTGGCTTGAGAATCTATGGCAAGACTTGAAAATGGCCATCTAGCAATGATCAACAACCAACTTGACAGTTTGAAGAATAAATAAAAAAAAGAATAATATGCAAATATTTTACAATCCAGGTGTGAAAATCTTAGACTTACAGCTGTAATCGCTGCCAAAGGTGATTCTAACATGTATTGACTCAGGGGTGTGAATACTTATGTAAATGAGAGATTTTTGTATTTAATTTTCAAGAAATGTGCAGAAATGTCAAAAAAAGTGTTTTCACTTTGTCATTATGGGGTATTGTCTGTAGATGGGTGAGAAAAAATATATATTTTGAATTCCAGCTGTTACACAACAAAATGTGGAATAAGTTAAGGGGTATTAATACTTTCTGAAGGCACTGTATGTGTCCCAAAAATATTATTTCTGAGTTTATTTTTTGTAAACTTCAGGAAAATACTCAATTTCTTGTATGTAGTTGTTCCATTTATACACAGTTACCCATAAATTGATCATGTTAAAAATTAAACCATCAGCCAAGGAAACCACGATTCGTTCCTGCTTAATGGGTCATCCTGAGGAATTTAGCCATGTTTCTTCTCCCCAGCTAAACTCCATGGAGAGGGGAGTGGCCCACTGCATTTTCCTGTCATCATAACCTAACCCGGAACAGAAAAACTCCAAACAGAATGCATTTACATATAAAAAATAGGCCTTATATTTAGATATTTTTCCTTATTTCAGACCATAAACCATGAGTTATCCAGGATACCCCGCTCAAGCCGGAGGCTATCCACCCCAGGCAGGAGGTTACCCACCCCAAGCCGGAGGTTACCCACCCCAAGCCGGAGGTTATCCACCCCAGGCAGGAGGTTATCCACCCCAGGCAGGAGGTTACCCACCCCAGGCAGGTGGCTATCCCCCTCAAGCAGGTGGCTATCCACCACAGCCTGGAGCTGGAGGGTACCCAGCCATACCCCCAGCAGGTAAGGCCTCAGGACAACAGATCATGCCTAATATATGCACATGCACATGCAGCATGTTTTATATGTTTTATTCTCCTAACAACCTCCGCTGTGCTGAGACAACACTCACAGACCAACTTGTGACTGACATAGTACTCCCATTCTGTGTGCCCTGAGTATCACTCTGCTGACTAGAATTGGCAAGTGTGTTTATTGCTAGTCCAAAGCCAATTTAATACTGACCCATTTCTTTACCTCTCTGCCCTAGCAGCAATACCAGATATTTGTTAAAACTTCTCTAGTATGAAGTTTAAGCACTTTCTATTTCTATTTAAAACAGAACAATTATCCTTTGGTTTCTGGTAACAGCTGATTGAAGGATGTATTGATTGATTGATTAATCAATTACTTGATTGGTTGACTACAATCATATACAACCACAACATCAAAGCAAAACTGTCCAAACTGTTGTAAAACAGTAGTAATAGTACATAGCAATTTGTCAGTGATTTGCCATAAACAGTTTAGTGGCATGCCCATCTATGTCATCTGTTACAGATAGTTGGGGAGGTGGTGCTGGTTTCCCCACCTTTGGTCTTGATAATCTGTCCAACCCTGGATTCAACGCAGGCAATCTCCCAGCCATGGTAAGTCTGGCATGAAAATACAGTACAACCCCCCCCCCCCCCCCTTAATTGCACAGCCAATAATGGAAATCACAACCCAATTATTGACCGATAAGACTTTTTACCCAGGTCATCTTTTTCTCATATCTATCTATGTTGCAGCTTTCTTGTTAACCTTCCTTAATAGTCTCTCTCGCATGACTAAAATAATGTAGCGTATGTTTGTTAGCTCAGATAGTGCTTCAAAAACATAATAATTTGCTGCAACCTTCTCTTTCACTGTTGTAATCCTTCAAAACTCCATGTTTTGTATCATTTCTTTTTTGCATTGCCTTTTATTTTCTCTTTATTAAAAAAACAAAAGCAGATGTTTAATCAACATCTATAATACATAATTGATTATCTACAAAACAGCTTTGGTTGCAGATTAATTGAAACCAATCAGCTTCCTGCACATTTTATTGGATGCCCACTTCTGCTCCAATCACATGCCAACCCGATCTCCGCAGCCATGTTCACCTCTGGTGGATACCCCCACCCTGCCCCCCAGCCCCCTAACCAACAGCCCTATGGTATGTACCCCCAGCCAGGAGGACAGATGCCCCAGCCTCAAGGCCCAGGCATGGGCTATCCAGGCCAGCCCATGCCTGGCTACCCACGGGCACCCTCACCCAACCCCTCCATGCCTGGTTACGGAGGAGGACCAGCACCTAATCAGCCCATGCCAGTGTACCCTCAAGCCCCGTCGCCCAACCCGTCCATGCCTGGAGGTGGAGCCATTCCAGTCTCTCCTGCCATCAATGTAAGATACACTGGGAAGATTTAACCCTATTGTGACAATAGTCCTTCAAAATACCATTTTAGGACAGGCATACATCTGGTTAAGGGTCCATACTTTATCCAAGGGTTTAAACTGAATACCTAAATGTTCTGCACTAATATTGATTGGGCTTCTATTTTTTTCTTACTCTTCTTGAGATGTCAATTATAAGAGATTTTGCCAGGATTTTTACTGGTAAATAACACTGACAGTGTAAAGCAATCAGGTTACATTCCGGATTAATTCCCTTTTCTTTCAGAGAGGATTCCGGGGAAGCATCAAGGATCATCCGGGAGCAGACCCACTGAGAGATGTGGAGGTTCTGAGGAAAGCCATGAAGGGCTTTGGTGAGTTGGTTAAATAGACCCTGTCCAGAAACAACCCCTAGCCCTTTATACTGGAGTCTAGTGAGTGAGTTAGACCCTGTCCAGAAACAACCCCTAGCCCCTTATACTGGAGTCTAGTGAGTGAGTTAGACCCTGTCCAGAAACAACCCCTAGCCCCTTATACTGGAGTCTAGTGAGTGAGTTAGACCCTGTCCAGAAACAACCCCTAGCCCTTTATACTGGAGTTTAGTGAGTGAGTTAGACCCTGTCCAGAAACAACCCCTAGCCCCTTATACTGGAGTCTAGTGAGTGAGTTAGACCCTGTCCAGAAACAGCCCCTAACCTTTTATACATTGGTCCAGTGATTGAGTTAGTGTACTGGCCAGCAATATTTGACATTTGTATATACAGTGTGTATGATATTATAAATACCTCACATGCGACTCGTAATAAGACTAAGCAATTGGCCAATAAAATGTTTATCTGAATCATAAAGATAATTAGCCATATGCAAAATACTATAGTTAAACCATGTGCAATCGAGTATAATGCGTTTAGCTGACTAAGGAATGGTCATGGGAAGCTACTCATTCAAAGGTTTTTCTTTATTTTTTACTATTTACTACATTGTAGAATAATAGTGAAGACATCAAAACTATGAAATAACACATATGGAATCATGTAGTAACTAAAACGGTGTTAAGCAAATCAAAATATATTTTCTATTCAATTTTTTTTAAATAGCCACCCTTTGCCTTGATGACAGCTTTGCACAATCTTGGGATTCTCTCAACCAGCTTCACCTGGAATGCTTTTCCAACAGTCTTGAAGGAGTTCCCACATATGCTGAGCACTTGTTGGCTGCTTTTCCTTCACTCTGAGGTCCAATTCATCCCAAACCATCTAAATTTGGTTGAGGTCGGGGGATTGTGGAGGCCAGGTCATCTGATGCAGCACTCCATCACTCTCCTTCTTGGTAAAATAGCTCTAACACAGCCCACAGTGTGTTGGGTTATTGTCCTGTTGAAAAACAAATGATAGTCCCACTAAGCCCAAACCAGATGGGATGGCGTATCGCTGCAGAATGCTGTGGTAGCCATGCTGGTTAAGTATGCCTTGAATTCTAAATAAATCACAGACAGTGTCACCAGAAAAGCACCCCCACACCATATCACCTCCTCCTTCATGCTTTACGGTGGGAAATACACATGCAGAGATCATCCGTTCACCCACACCGCGTCTCACAAAGACACAGCGGTTGGAACCAAAAATCTCCAATTTGGACTCCAGACCAAAGGACACATTTCCGCTGGTCAAATGTCCATTGCTCGTATTTCTTGGCCCAAGCAAGTCTCTTCTTCATATTGGTGTCCTTTAGTAGTGATTTCTTTGAAGCAATTCGACCATGAAGGCCTGATTCACGCAGTCTCCTCTGAACAGTTGATGTTGAGATGTCTGTTACTTGAACTCTGTGAAGCATTTATTTGGGCTGCAATTTCTGAGGCAGGTAACTCTAATGAAATGATACTCTGCAGCAGAGATAACTCTGGGTCTTCCATTCCTGTGGCGGTCCTCATGAGAGACATCATAGCGCTTGATGGTTTATACAACTGCACTTGAAGGAACTTTCAAAGTTCTTTAAGTTTTCCGTGTTGACTGACCTTCGTGTTTTAAAGTAATGATGGACTGTTGTTTCTCTTTGCTTATTTGACCTGTTCTTGCCATAATATGGACTTGGTCTTTTATTATTACCAGGGATATTTTCTGTATACCCCCCTACCTTGTCACAACACAACTGATTGGCTCAAACGCATTAAAAAGAAAAGAAATTCCACAAATTAACTTTTAAGGAGGCACACCTGTTAATTGAAAAGCATTCCAGGTGACTATCTCATGAAGCTGATTGAGAGAATGCCAAGAGCGTGCAAACTGTCATCAAGGCAAAGGGTGGCTATTTGAAAAATCTCAAATATAAAATATATTTTGATTTGTTTAACACTTTCGGTTACTACATGATTCCATATGTGTTATTTCATAGTTTTGATGTCTTCACTATTATTCTACAATGTAGAAAATATTAAAAATAAATAAAAGCCCTTGAATGAGTAGGTGTTCTAAAACTTTTGACCGGTAGTGTAGATTCTAAGGTTAACTTACAAGGCAAAGCATGGACAAGGAGATGCTTACTAGCCAGAGGCCTAGAAGCTGAGGAAATGAGAATTGATCATACAACCTTCCTCCATGGACTGGATACAGGATAAGAGACAGAACAAAGGCATTTAATTTCATTTATAACATCTGAAGGTGTATCCTTTCAACCCAGAACCAATCACCTTTGATCAATCAAACGATACATAGTTTACAGTGTAACCTGACCACCAAGGCCCAATCTCCGCAGGGTGTCACAGCATTTAAATGCTTCTGTGGGGGATGAGACCAGTGTAAATATGACAGAATTCCTGAGAGGACCATAAAACCTTTTTCCATATAGTAATTCAGATTTCTCCCTGTACAGATACAAATAACCACAGAGATCATACATGCACATAATTAGCATCAGAGTTATCCTCAGTGAACACGTTTCAGATATATACCAAACATGGATACTATAGTATTATTCAATCACATTCAATAGTCAGTCTTCTGAATACTGTAACAGAGAGAAACATTTTGGCCCCTCGGAGGGGGGAAGGGCTGACTAGTCCTCTGGCATTGTCTCCTGTCTAACAACTCCAGGTGTCAGAGCACATAAATAAGGGCCGAGCATACATTAAGCCCTATCTAATCTTGGAACCAGAAACAAATATTACATGCTTAATGGCCAGATGTCACGAGAGAATAGGCCCTGTCCAGAAACAACCCCTTGTCAGTAACCTTATACAATACGCACTTGTGTAGATCTGAAAGGAAAGGATAGGTAAATTCAACACTAGCAATTACATTGCCTTCTATCATTGAGCCTCAATCTTTGAATGACTTAATTATGTATGAAGACCTGGTAATGATATTTGCTGAGCTATACTAGTAAAACAATTTTTTTTATAAACTCATGAAGGGAAATGGATGGGCAGTTTTGAATATGTGTTCTGACAGGGAACTTGTT